>NC_051450.1:23634674-23637074 GCF_001649575.2 Kryptolebias marmoratus | reverse complement strand
GGACGGACGGACGGACGGACGGACGGACGGATGGATGGACAGACGGACGGATGGACGGACGGACGGACGGACGGATGGATGGATATTGTGGAAATAAGAAGAGTTTCAGACAGCTGAAAAGTTAGTGTCAACATCAGACTAAGTTGAACAGTCTGTGGTAAAAGCTCTAGAAATCTGATCTCAGTAACTGTTTTTTAATGCATGAAGTGTCAAACACTCTTCTGATTGTAGAACATTTTTAAATATTTTGTACCTGACCTTAGTTCACCATTGTTACACAAACAATCGTTATAAGGTCTGAAACTGACCTTTGACCCACGGGAAAGTATAACAGCAGTTGGCTGAAAGGTTTGTTCTGAAGTTCTGTTACTTGATTTGAACCCATTCTGTTCTGCTGACTGTTTTTCATTTGGCTGTGACCGCAAGGTGTTTGTTCACTCTAAGTTCTCTGATGTTTGCATGAATGACCTTTATCACCTAACACAAAACTCAATTAGAAACACTGTGAACCATGTTCTGCTGTCACCTAAAAATAAGAGGCTATTAAAACCTAAAACTAGAGCCATGACTCACTTTAATAAATGTATAATCTCATTAAATCCCTCCAAACCCTCCAGAAGCACAAAACATCATCACAAACCTTAGCAAACTACTGGATTCTCAAAGACTAACCAAATGACCTCCAAAAGTTAAACACCACTAACTTCTACAGGAGAATTTCCAGCAGAACCCCTGAAGGAGTTATGGGAGATATCATGCTGGTCTCAGGTTGCTGGGTGAGTTTTTATACCTGTCTAGGAAATACTCCAAGAAGCCTTGTGGAAGCTGTGAAGTCGTGCTGTTGATGGTTTCTGTTTGGTTAGAGATGTTATATTCTCCTGCTCCATCATCTCCTCTTTTGTTTTCTTTGTCTCGTTCTGGGTCCTCCTCCCATGTTTCCTTCTGAATCAGACAGATGAACGTTCAGCAGATAAACTGGACCTGAGAGACTTGTGTCCAGGCTCTACTAGATTCTGCTCAGGTAAGCTCTCACCTGGGCATCAAGTGATCCAGGTGTTGTCCTGCTGGAGGATACTGAGGCCATAGCAGTACCCTCCTGTGGCTGAGCACTGAAGAACAGTCCATCACGAGGCCAGTACCCCAGGGCTGCCATAAAACCCCCCACCAGCAGGACCAGGATCCCGAGCACTGCGACAAGACCCGACACTGAGCAGAGCTTCAACTTCCCCTTTACCACCACCACCTCACTGCTCCTGGAGGAGGACAGGAAATGACATCATCTAATAAAGAAGTATAACCTGTGACAGTGTGTGAGCTTCTGAGTGTGTGTTACCTTTTGCTCTTCCTCTTTTTCTTCTGTGGATGTGGTTTGTGTGGTTTGGACCTTAGTGAGTCCTGTCGCCGCGCGTTGATCCTCAGCAGACCACCTGTTGCAATCATCACCAACCACCAATCAGACGGTGGCTGAGAGGGTTAGGCCCCACCCACTGCCACCTCACCTGGACAGAGTTACCACCCTCCTGTCAGAGACAGAGGAACACCTTAAAGGTGAACTGAAATCAATTTTTTTTTAAATTAACATTTCATGAAGGTTATTTAGTAAAACACATCCACACAACATTGCAGGGACCCATTTTTCTGACCTCAAACTTAAAAAAACTGTTTTAAGCGTTTAAGTCAATAATTTTCGAAGTGGGTGGTTTGTGGGGAGGAGTTCTGTCCTGTGTTCAGGACTTGTGCTGTGCCCCAACCAGCCCCTAAAATAGTCCTGGAGAACAAACAATGCTGCTACTCTCCAGTTGTTTACTTGTAGAAATGGAAGAGGAAGCCTTTTTTAAACACAAAGAAATGTCGGAAGACTTTGCAGGACTAATGGATATACAACTATACTAGTATGAACCAAAACAGACAGCTAGATCTCTAGAATCAGATGAAAACTGTTCAGAAGTGGTCTTGTTAGTGTCATCATGCCGTGATCTCCAGCTCTCACGGAAGCAGTTTCCAGCCGAGTGTGAAGCAGCGAGAATGGAGGATCAACACCTCCAAATCTGGGGCTCAGGTCCTTAGTCAGAAAAGCGTGGACTGTCCTATTCGGGTTAGGACAGAGGTGCTGCCTCGAGTGGAGGAGTTTAAGTCTCTCAAGCTGTCGATCATGAGTGAGGGAAGAATGGAGTTCTAGATCGAAGGACAGATTGGTGCTGCTTCCGCTCTACAGTTTGTTTGTGGTGAAAAAGGAACTGAGCTGAGAGGTGAAGTTCTCTGGGTGTTTCCCTACGAATGATTCCGCTGAGGACAGGTGATGTCCCTGAGGACAGGTATTATCACTGAGGACAGGTGATGTCCCTGAGGACAGGTATTATCACTAAGGACAGGTGATGTCACTGAGGACAGGTATTATCA
>NC_051450.1:23622482-23634574 GCF_001649575.2 Kryptolebias marmoratus | reverse complement strand
TAGATTTATTTTTAAAGCACTTTTCAGCACAAGGCGACTCAAAGTGCTTAAAGGTTTACATCCAGTGTATAAACCAACAGAACACAGTCCATCTGTTGTCTTAAATTTGGTGGTGTTGCAGTTAAACTGAAATGTTTTGGGTTTCTTTCCACAGGCTTCTCACAACAGTTTGTTGGAAGTTTGTCCCTTTTCCTCCTGACAGAATTTGAACAACGAAGTTAGTTTATACACACCTTTCAGCTCTGCCCACACATTTATGAGCTTTATTATCATTAAGTCACGGTGTAATTAATTTTGGGATGTGTTGAGGCTCACGGTCCATTTGGAAGACCCATGTGTGTCCAAGCTTTAACTTCCTTGCTTGTGTCTTGAGATGGTACTACAATATTTCCACAAATTGCTCTTTCCTCATGATGCCATCTATTTTGTGAAGTGTCTCTCCTGCAGCAAAACACCCCCACAACATGATCCTGCCACCCCCATACTTCTCAGCTGAGATGATTCGATGTAACAATGATCATTATGGCCGAACAGTTCAATTTTAGTTTCATCAGACCACAGGACATGTCTCCAAAAATCAATGGTCTTTGTCTCTGTGTGTCCCTCCAATGAACTCGAATGATGTCAACTAACCAATCAAAAGCTTTCAAAACCATGCTATCATCATCATCATCATCATCATCTGGGCTTTCCCAAAGTGTTTAAAGACATTGTAATCTTAATGTATGTAAAACTGTGATATTGAGGAAAGGAACAAAAAATCCTGTCTTGTTATTCAAGCATTTATTAGATAGGAACAATTTTGGGAATTCTAACTGATCTGAAACAAGAAAGATTAACCCGATTAATGTGAGACAGTGAGAAAAAAAATAGTTCTTTGTCTTTTTATACAGTAGATGGAAACATCCTGGAACACCCTGAAAAAAGAAACAGCTAAAATAAATAAATAAAAGATCAGAAATAATCTAAATCATGTTCAGGATAGATGGAAATGAATGTTCTGATCCAGACTGGTTACAGAGATCAGTACTCATCTCTGCAGCCTGATACTAATTAATACTGATCAATCACTCAGAGAAGAACTGCTCTTCAAACAGCTGGTTTCTTTTTAAATATTTACTTCTGCAGAACATAAACTGATAAAGATCAATTCTGATTGTTTTCTGGTGCAAATTCATCTCAGACAAATATTGACATCTCATGCAGTTTGATGAGATGATGGAGCTCCACACTTTGCAGGTTTGAACTGAGAAAGCTCCTCAGATGGGAAGACAAATGTCTTCAACTACAAAAGTCCAGTGGTTTTGTTTTTTTAACATTTTTTGTTCAATGCTGATCAATCACATACAGATGAACAGAAGGTGTGTTCTCACTGATGAAGCTGCAGCTGATTCATGTTTCTCCTCCTCCTGCTCCTCTGATGTCTCTTTAAATGTGTCCTCCTCCTCCTGCTCCTCTGATGTCTCTTTAAATGTGTCCTCTCATCGTCTCCTCTGCTCCTTCCTTTGACAAACCTGTTTCTGCAGCAATGCTCGGAGTCAGAATCTCCTCCTCCAGCAGAGACAGTTTCCTCCCACTAAAAAAACACACCTTTCTCCCAGCTCCACTCGCACAAAATGCAGCATACACACAGGGGGGGGAGACAGAGAGAGAGGGAGAGAGAGAGAGAGAGAGAGAGAGAGAGAGAGAGAGAGAGAGAGAGAGAGAGAGAGAGAGAGAGAGAGAGAGAGAGAGAGGAAGGTTCTTCTGGTATGCAGGAACACTATTAGTTCAAATGTGTTTTTTAGATAAAACTCATCAAGCTTGTCTCCATCATCTGGTTTAGACAGGCTGTGTGTGTGTGTGTGTGTGTGTGTGTGTGTGTGGTCAGCAGGTGGCGCTGTAAGCCACGTTACACTCAACAGTTGGAATCAATCAGCAGAATCTTGAGTCCTCTGTGATATTTAGGAGAAATAAGGACACGGCTCTGTTATTCAGAGAGGATTGATCATGTTTCAGAAACAGCTGATCTGTCATGTGATCAGCAGGAACCTGTTTCTACTCTCACACACACTCACACCAATGACTATCAAAAGAGAAAAAGAAAAACAGCAGCTGTTTCTGACATGACACTGATCCTGGATCTTATCCTGATCCAGATCCAGATCCAGAATACAGGATTGACATCTGACATCTACTGACATCTCACCTGGTTTGGTTGTTTTTCCAGAAACTTTATTGATCTCGTCAAAAAAACACTGACAGAAATAGCAGTACAGGAAGTAAATATAAATATCAGCTGTTACCATGGGAACCTGAGGAAGCCTGTCCTTTTACAAACTGAGCATGTGCAGCTTAGCGCCCCCTGGAGGCGCCGGTTTGAGTTCAGTAATGCCCTCTCTGGAACATCAGGGAGGGGGAGGAGTCAGCTTTTTGGTTTAAATGCAGCAGGACTGAAATACAAATCTATTTTAAATAGAAAGCTTAAAATAGAACTCTATAAGACAGAAGTTAACAACAAATTCTCTGAAATACTGTAGAATACAATTATAAACTCTGGAATTAAAACTCCGACCACCAAAACACTTCAGTGATTAACCAATCGCAGCAGAGCAGAGAATGATGCAACTGGTAACATCCAAAAAGTAAAATCCTGAGAGCAAAGTTGCTAGGAAGGGGTGGAGCCACAGTCTGATGTCATCAACTACTTCCTGTCAGAGACCAGCCGACTGATGAGTCACGACATAAACGACAAAATGAAACAGTGACGGGACAAGAGGACTCATCTGATGCTGAATTTCACTGAGATTTCCTCAATATCTCATTAACATGTCATTAAGATATTAGCGATGTCTCATTAACATGTCAAATATACGAGTGATGTCTCAAAAACATCTCATTACAATGTTAATATTGTTAATATAAGAATGATATCTCATACACAGGGTTATATCTCAATAACCTGTCATTAACATAATAAAGATATCTCATTAACATAATGACATCTTAGTAGTTTAGCATCGATTCAGCATTTCATCACCATCTCATTAATGTTAACATATTACTGACAACTCTTAAACATGGAGACATATCATTACCAACTCATTGTTAGCTCATGTTAGCTTAGTATCTCTTCAGAATATCATTAAAATCAAGATATGTCAGTAACATGGCACTAACAGTAATAATGACGTCTTGCCCCATTAACATGTTATTACCATTATCTCAGTGACATCATGATCTAATAATATATGATCTTATAAGACGGAAATAACATCTTGTGTTAAAAACTCATTGACTTGATATTTTGTTGACGTGAGGATGTTTAAACATGTCATGAGAAATATCTTCAACATGGTGATAAAATTTCATTAAGAACTTAGCGTAGTATCTCTTCAGCATGTCATTACCATCTTATAAATTATATTAACATAATAATGACATCTAAACATGAAGTACACATATGATTACCATTTCATTAACAAGATAACATTTCATCATATCATGCCACTAACACGGCCATGACATCTGATCGTTGTAGTTCCATTAACCTATAATCTCACTAACATATGAACATGTTAATGACGGGTTATAAACAAGATACCATCAAAATGTTTCTCATACACTGACATGATAATAACCTCTTGTTCATGAATGTCGTAACATGTCATTAACATGATATCTCAGTAACATCTCAAACTTTGAAATTTTGTTGCTGTGATGACGTCTAAACTATATTATGGGATTTTATCACATTTCTCTGAACATGTTTTCATATCTTCTTAGATGTGATAACAATATAATCTTATAAACATCTCACTGACATGATAATCATTAGCCTAATATTGTCATCTCATTTCATTGACATTTTAAAGATAATCTTATCTCTTTAACATAATGACATCTTTTTAGCATTCTGCCAATCTTTTGTGTGACGTGGTCTTTTTAACTTTCTTACTTTACTTTTGGTTTACCTCTGACATGATTGACAGTTTTCTGAATTTTTTTTCATAGTAAAACTTTCAATCACTCAAAAGACTCTTTAATTGTAAAACTATTAAATCCTATTCCTTGTTTTAAGAGGCTTTCTTGTGTTTGGATTCATGTTTTATTTGATGTTTCATCTTATTATTTTGTCATTAAAAGTGAGATTTTAACAAAAAATGTCATAATTAATATTTCTCTAACTGTCCTGACATGTTTTTTTGTTGTTGTTTACTTTAGTTGAAACAAACTCTGTGGCTGAGATCCACTTCAGGCTCTGCCCACATCCAGCTGGATCACCTGTTCAGTCTGAGCATCATCACAACAGATGTTTCTCTGCATCTCTGAAATCTTTTTACATTGTACTCGCAGGTGATAAGCGCCTGCCTCCAAAAAGAGGCGGAGCCTGAAATGAAGCTCAAGTGTTCGGGTTTGGAGTAACACAAAAATGGAAACAGCAGTTATCTCTGTAGGATACCCACCTGCTGACACCTGAGCTCAGTGTGACATCACAAATTGAAATCTGTGTGGTGATTGGATGATACAAGGCTGAGAGGGATGGGCTAGATGAGTAAGGGGCGGGGCTTTAATTGTGGTGATTTGAGTTTCTTCAGACACTAGTTGCACGTCAGGTGCTAGAATCCTGAATGTGTGATTGGCTGTTGTCCTCAGCATGTGATTGGCTCTTGTCTTCGGCATGTTTAAACATCAATATGGAGTTGTATATTTTGAGAGCAGGGCCAAGTTTGATTGACATTATCCTGACGATGTCCTGTTGGGTGAGCAGAAGAAAGGCCCGCCCATCTATTTGCTAAAAAACAAACAAAAAAAGCAAGTACCAATCAGATCACAGCTGTTTAAATTTTAAACATGTTTAATCTTTAAACATCAGGCCAAGGAGGAGCAGCAGCTGTTTATCAATCAGGTAATAAATCCTGGAACCAACAGGTGTTTTCTCTGTCTCACAGGTAAATGCAACAGAGAGCAGCAACCTAAAATTTACTTCTTCACAAAGTGATTATCTTGCTGAATAGTACAACTAATGAAAATGGCTTCTTGGTTGAATTCGGAACTATATATCAGTCAGTTTAAAGACTAATTGTATGAAATTTGGCCAGGGTTTGTTTTTAGTTAGAAAATTCCATGACCCCCTCTAATGTAAGGTGTATATTTGCACAAAGCATACACTCTTTACCTTAGGGACAGGTTTGGTCCCATTGACTCCCATTATAACCACATATTTTTGACATAATGTAATCCTGACATAGTCTTTTCTATGAATAACTAATAAATCTAAGCTCGCCGCTCATTTCTCCAGGAGGCAGTTCAGAACAGAAGGAAACTCCTGCTGCAGTCTTACAGTCCTTGTAGGACAGTGAGGAGGATGTTCCTGAGGAAGATGTTACCAGCAGAGAGGAGTCAGCTGAGAGCCAGGAGGGATGAAGGTAGTAATCCTACCAGGACAGAGGGCCCTGCAGCTCCGAGGAGGAAGAAGAGGAAGAGGCATGGAGATCAAGGTTTGGGGAAATCCTGTGGTCTCTCACACAAGAAGACACGCAGCCATTTTTTATCCCTCCTCCCTCGAACCCAGGGCTGAATGACTTTACACTTGCAGGATCAGCAGCTCTAAGATTGCATTTGACCTTTTTGTCCCTGAGGACATCCTGCAGCTGATCGTGCACCGGGAGGAGGTCAGGAACTGACTGGAAGGCCTTGAATGAGGAGGAGCTGCAGGCCTGCTGAGGCTGCTGATTCAGGTCACAGTACAGGTCGACCACGAGACTCTGGGACGATGAGACACGGCGAGCAATTTTTGGTTTGTGGCATCTACTCCTGCTGTCTGCAGACAAAGTACCTTCGGCTCATGTTCCTGCTCCACCACACGGCAGACATCCTCTGCAATAATGCCTTTGTCCTGGTCCCCTTTGTGGACCGCAGCTGGACCAGCACCAAGTGCTTCAGGTGGCTTCTTCTCTCACAGCCCGGCAACAAGGGCTGATTACTAAATATTCCACTCTGCACCTTATTTTTAGATGATGCTTACTTTGTTTTTTATTTTGAGTTTTTATGACAAGGTATAAAAATGTCAAAGAATATGAAAAAATAAAAAAAAATTATATTTTCTGTTAGGTCTGAAGCTGTTGAAATGATCTGATGCAATATAAGTAAAATTACACATTTTTATGAGAAGGACCATTCAGGGCCTTAAGGCTAAAGGTATATCTTAAGTTTTGAAGAGCAAATTGGAAAAATGCTGTTTGAATCATTTATTTAAAGTGGAGAGAAAGCCTGCTAACATACAACAACTTTACTCTCCATCTGTATCTGCCCATGACTTTGCATTCTCTGTTTATCTTTCTAACAAAATCTGAAACTAGTCCAATACTTCTGTGTCCTGTCAACAATCAGACAGACAGGCAGCTGGGTGTCCATCCTGGATCTGGTTCTAGTTCTGGTTCTGGGTCTAGCCTGGTTACCTGCTGCCTTCTGCATACTCAGGAAGTTGATTTAATTTCTTAATTAGGTTTACAAACAACCACTGTCTGATTGTCTGATTGGTACTAGTAGTGAATCAATGTGATGTCATTAAATCTGCAGCAGCTGATTGGTTGTCTCACCTCATCTCTGAATTGTTTGGCTTGTTCCTCACAGCCGGGGAGAGACTCGATAAACTCTGACACCTGTAGAAACACACAGGTGAAAAAATAACATCACTGTTACCTACTAACCAAAATGATCACCATGGTAACCAGTATGTTTAAAATCCAGAAAGCAACTGATCTGTGTCACTCACCTGCTGGACGCTCCAGTGCTGGACAGCATCTGCGTGGACTTTGGCCACGCCTGGTAGCAGTTTACGGTGCTGCTCCCAGCAGAGGGACAGGTCCCGTCCAGGCTGCGGGGACATGGCAGACAGGAAGACTGACTGATGGAGGGCAGCCTGAAGACTGGACTCTGCTGCATGAGACACACAGAGACATCTTAGGAGACAACATGAAGCCACGTCTCCCTCTTTTCCACACTTTAGATAATCAGCTTCTGCTGAAGCAGGGGTGTTTTTGACCAGGTGCTGGAACCGTCAGTGAGTTAAAGCTGAGACAGCAGGCTGTCTATAGAAGAAGTGTCATGTGACCGTCATCAGGATGATCACCCATCATCACAACCAACACTGCAGATACTACGGTCAGCTGTTTCCATGGAAACAGCCACTGGCTCTGCCCACCGTTTCCATGAAAACAGAGTTCAGGAGAGTCGAGGGCAACGAGGTTTGAAAAGTGACGCACCGCCTCAAAGACCCACTACTCTGACTCCGCCCCCACAGCTGTGACATCACACAACTCTTTACGGTCACTACGTTTTCCAACAAAAACACCAAACTTAACAGAAAATACAAAGAAAGGAAGAAGATTAACATTAAAACATAATCTGAGAATAAATCCACAAGTTTTACATTTATAAACCTTAGGTTCACATTTATAAACCCTCAGCTTCACATTTATAAACCCTTAGCTTCACATTTATAAACCCCAGCTTCACATTTATAAACCTCAGCTTCACATTTATAACCCTCAGCTTCACATTTATAAACCTTAGTTTCACATTTATAACCCTCAGCTTCACATTTATAACCTCAGCTTCACATTTATAAACCCCAGCTTCACATTTATAACCCCTGATTCACATTTATAACCCTCAGCTTCACATTTATAACCCTCAGCTTCACATTTATAAACCTTAGTTTCACATTTATAACCCTCAGCTTCACATTTATAACCTCAGCTTCACATTTATCAACCCCAGCTTCACATTTATAACCCCTGCTTCACATTTATAAACCTTTGTTTCACATTTATAAACCTTAGTTTCACATTTATAAACTCCAGTCAACATTTGTTGTTGGCGTTTCTCTGGAGAACCGGAGTTTTCCTGAGGTTCCTTCTTTCCTCGCCCCGTTTGCTCTCTGATGCGGAGGTAATTTGAATAAATTCGAGCACAAACTTTCATGTGTGTCTAAGTTCTGCGTTCTGCTTGTGTTCCGTTTGTCCCAGCATGTTGACGTTCTGTCACCGGTTCTATCCTCAGGGATGCATCAGACATTCTGATCATAGGTTTGATACACCATTTCTGTTCCTGTGACTCACTTCTTGGAAACAAAAGAAATGTAATATTTAAATTTCAATGACAGTTGTTTAGTCTGTAACTCTGCAGGTTTTTCTTCCAGTCATGATTCGTTTTTCATGTAAAAATCTGTTTTTGGGATTACTATCAGAAAATCTAATCACCTGCAGCACTTTAAACTGCTGAAAACAGGGTTTTTTTTCTTCTGCAGCAAAGAGACATGTCAACTCTCTGCTCTGTGCTTCGTCTTCCAGTGGTGCAGAGGAGGAGGAGGAGGAGACAAAGGAAGATGAGGAGGAGGCAGAAAAGCTGCAGTCAGCAGTTTGACATTTTTCTGCAGAACAGTCGAACTGCAGCTTCAATGAAAGGTGATCAGCACAAACATCGTGCCTGCTCTGACATCATTCTCTGGTTTCCATGGAAACAGGAGGACATTATCTTTTCTTCTGAAGTGGTCTCAACAGGTGTTACAGCTCCCCCTGGTGGTCAGACAGAAGACTTGTTTCCTGATGAGCTGGAACAGCTTTTTTTCTGTCATCCAGTGAATGTAAACAGCAAACAGCTAAATGCGCCACATAGGCCTACACATGAATGATGCACACTCCAAAACACAAAAACAAAAAACTAATGCAAAGGGAAAAAATGCTGCAATCACATAAAATAGACAGAAGCAAAAGGAAATATGCTGCAAAAAACAAAGACACCAGCAAGTAAGAAAAAAGATGCAAACTGACTCCACACAATGGAAGTGCACCAGACCACTCTTACTTCTATTTTGTGTGACTGCGGCATTTTTCTTTTGCTCACTTTTTTTTTCTTTGCATTCATTTTTTGTGTTTTGGAGTTTGCATCATTCATGTGTTTCTGGCACATCTAGCTGCTTACTGCATGTTTAGCTGTTTACTGTGCGTTTGCACCTATTGCCTACCATACCTGACAGATCTATGTCACAAAAAGTTTATAAAAAACGGTGGCCTGCATCAGCTCACCGCTCATCTGCTGCAGAATCCAGCTGGATGGCTCAGGAACTCACTGCAGATCATACCTGGACTGATGGCGCTGATTTGAAGCTCCTCCACTTCTTGTTTCACACGAAGGAATTTGGTTGGTTGGGAGAGTCTGAAGGCGGAGCCAAAGTGGAGGAAGAAGAGAATCACCATCAGTAAGAGACAGATGAAAAACCTTCTGTGGACAATTTAATCTGCAGAGTCAGACAAATTTTATAAAAAAAAAAACAAAAGGAGGTTATCACGTTTCGCTTTCGCCTCTGCATGTGAGTATGACTACACCTCAAACTTCGAGTTGTTGCCAAAAACACAACATTAAAACATAAATTACACATCAAGCTCCTCCTGCTGTTGGCGAAGTCGAACACGTTTTTCTTCTCTCCGTTTCCCCCTCCCCCCATCTGCTTTTTAATTGTTTTTCTTTCTTTGGAGCCTCTCTTTGCATAATATCCAAATTATTATTATGGATCTGGTCAGCTGGTCTCTCAACACAATAGATCTAATTTTGTCGACGACAAGGCTGGGCACAGGGGGGTCCTTCTGCCCCGATGGGTCATTTCCAGCCAGACACACCGTGGCTTCCCGGAGCAAGCGGAAGATTGGTTTTTTTTGGAATGTCAGTCATGGATCTTGAAAACGTATACGTAATTGGATTTTTAACAAGATTTCTGCTTTTGGGCTTGCCGGTTTCCAGGTGTTTCGTGAAATTTGGAAGACACGGGCAGCTGTTTGTCCGAGGCTGCTGCTCTGTGTGAAGGAATGTGCCGAGCAGAAAACACTCAGACTCGGTTTGTGAACACAGGCGAATGGAGCTCAGAACTTTCTGACTCGGACCGGCGATAGTGACCACTTTAATTTGGCTGTTTGGATCATCATTGAGATGTCCCAGTAAGACTTTTAAGGCTGACTTCAAATTAACGGCATTGGCCTGACCTAAAAACAACTCTGATATCTGAATCTGGCTCCACTGAGTCGGACTTAGATGGCTGGGTATCTCAAAATTTTCCTGGATGTTTTGTAAACTTGACACTCTTTGCCCAGCAGCCCCCCCCCAGGACACCTGCGGATCTGTGCCGGCCCCCTCCCCGACCCGAGGCCGGCTGATAAAACTTTCCATCACGATCAGGACTAAGGCAGGGAGGCCTATCTGGCATTCCTCACCTCAAACTCAACGTCTTTGCTGGCACCCTCTTTCTTTTATATCTGTGTCTATGTTGCTCCCTCCCTTCATTTATCTTTAGTTCATCTTGCATGTGTCTTTCATTTAGATTCTATTAGTTGGCCTTTCATTAAAATGTATTTAACTTTTAGCTGGCCTTCGTACCTTTAGTTTAGTTTTTATCATGTTTGGTCGCCTGAGGTTTTTAAATCCTAGTTCAGTTTCTGTTAGTTTTCATTATATCTTAGTTTTCTCAGTTTATCTTGCATGTGTCTTTCATTTAGACCATATTAGATTTCATTTAGATTATCCCAGCTCATATTTTAGATTTTGTTGTGTATGGTTTGACTCTGTATTTTTGTGTAAAATCTTATAAAGCCCTTTGTATAGAAATAAATTTGACTTGACCAGAAATTCAGGAGGTGATTCTGCATGGGGGCGGATGCAGCGCCGCTAAGCTGAGAGGGCCGTTCGCTGCTACTTGGAACAGACTGCAACGGACTGTGAGGACAACAGAAACCATCATTGCTCCCGTGCTCTCCATCCACAACTTGTGTACCTTAAAACCCAGTAAATGGGCAGGAAAAACAAAATAAAACAGTCACCTCTGACCCCCTCACATCCTGGACACTGTTTTTTTCATCTCCTCTTGACTGGCAGAAGGTACAGAAGTCTTATTGGTTTTATTGTGAACAGTCTGCTGTTTTGTTTATTAAAGTTTAAATGTTTTATGTCAGTCTGTGTGTGTGTGTTATATAACCTAGTTTTATGTAACATCCTGAGATAATCTGCTGACAACAATCACCCACACACACCACGCTACATCCTGACCTTTATTCAGGAAATCTGCTAAGAGACAAATGAATGCAGGCAGAAAGACAGGTCTGACGGATTTATGGATTAGAGCCAATCAGAGAACTGTTTCTGCTGCAAACACCTGCCTCACCTGTTTGTCTGTCTCACCTGACTGTCACTCGTCTTCTCTTTCCCAGAGGAAGCAACAGTGTCTCGTCTTTAGGCTCTGTCTTCACCTGAACGCCTCTCCTGGTCCATAGGCAGACAGGTAAACAAACAATTAGTGTGACGATAATGAAACAGAGCAGAGCGCCCCCTGCTGTCTGATTGTAACATTACAGTGAACCTTTATGAGTCAGGGTTTGTTGTTCCTTACATCTTTGTCAGATCTCACAGTAAAAGGTTTTACCTGTAAGACTGGTTGCTATGGTGATGTATAGCAACAGGTACAAGGGTAACAGACTTTTCTCCTCCCAGCCTATCAGGAAGCACCACCTCCTTACGCATGTTAATGTCTGAGTATGGACAGCCAAAGGCACTGGACAAGTAAAAGAGAAGAGACCAAGGGACAAAGAAAGACAGAGAGACACTTAAACAACGGTTAAAAACTGAGAAAAAATGGTGTCGATCCAGTTCAGTTTATTTATATCAATCCTGGTCCTGCATGTTTTAGATGTTTCTCTGCTCTTCAGCAGGTCTTCAGGTTAATCAGTAATTGATTCAAATCAGGTGTGTCAAAGCAGAAGAACACCTGAAACACATAAGATGGTGGCTCTCCAGGACTGGACACCTCTGATTTATACAGTGCCAATTCACAACAAACGTTCTCTCTGAATACTGTAGAAAGTCCAAGTCATAAATCTGAGTCATTTTATTCTAATTATAATACAACCCACCCATAAACAGAACATCAGGAAACACCAGATAATAAGTTTTCAAAGGAAGACAGAAGACTGCAGCAAATGTGAATTTCATCTCAATCTCCCATCCTGAGCAGCACAGAGGCCACAGTGGAGAGGGACTGAGCATCCAAGGACACCACCTGTCCT
>NC_051450.1:23618504-23622382 GCF_001649575.2 Kryptolebias marmoratus | reverse complement strand
GTACACACACACACACACACAGGTACACACATGTAAACAAACAGACACTACCTTCATCCTGTAGTCTTCTCTGTCAGTTACTGTGGCAACGCGGATCAACATGGGGTTCCTCCTGTCAACAGCTTCCAGCTTGTGGTTAACCTGGAAACCATGTGGAGCTCTCTGATTGGACAGAAACAGCTGTCAGACATCACAGGAAGCATCCTGATTGGAAGACTTGGACAACATTCTTACTCTCACCAGAGTAAAAGCTGAACTGGGAGCAGCAGTGGAACCAGTTTCCTGCAGATAGTCCTCCCACACAAAGTTTTCAGGGTTTGGATGACCTGATGAACAAAAGTAAAGAGTAATACTAACTGAATAGATGGAAGCTGTACATACAAGTACGTACATAAGAGTACAGCATGTATAAATACTACACACCCTGTGGAGCAGTCAGAGGTCGTCCTTCCTCCTCACACCAGCCCACAGGATGGATGTAAGGACTGCTGCTGTCACACCTGATCAGTATAATGGATCACCCTGAATAAACTGTCTGAAATAAATGAGCACATGTTCCACCTGCCTGTCTGTCACCTGTCTTTCTCACCAGTAGTCGTAGGTGTCATCCCAGTTGTCGAAGTGAACCAGGAAGTGGTCGTTGATGACATCAGCAACAGAGGCGACACAGACAAGTCCAGGATTCTTCTTGTCCACCGCCTCCAACTTCATTCCCACCTGGAACTCACAGCCCTGAGAAACAGACAGGTGAACAGACAAGTAAACAGATAGGTGCACAGACAGACAGGCAAGTGTGTACTCACAGCAGTGCGACAGGTGAACAGGGCCGGCGGAGCAGCAGAGGAACCTGAGGACTGAAGGTATTCCTGCCAGTTGAACTCTGTGTCAGACAGACCTGCAGACAGACAGAGAGATATACAGGTGGATATGGTCACCTGTATCAGATGGGTCACCTGTATAGGTGTTAGCTTCCTATGCTCACCTTTAGGTGGGTGGAGCTTGTGATTGTGCTCTTTACACCAGCCAGTAGGCCGGATATCTGCTGAATCAGCATTTACCCAGAAGTCATAGCACTCTGAGTAATTGTCGATGTGGAGACGCAGCCGACAGCCAATCACCTGGGATAAAGACAGAAAAAGAGCGCTCACCTGGTGGCCTTCACTCAGGTGTGTGTGTGTGTGTGAGTGTGTGAGAGGTTACCTCAGCGACCGTCAGCACACAGAACATAGACGGATGCAGCGGGTCGATACCCTCCAGCTTCATCCCAACTTTAAAACCATTTTTCTTACTGGGAAAGGATTGGGCCTGAGAGACAGACAGGTGTGGTCCAGGTGAAGGTTCGGTCCACTTGAAGACACAGGTATCAACAGGTGTGTCACATTAACCAGTGTGTTACCTGTGTAAAAACAGTGGGCGGAGCTGCCTCAGCCTTCTGCTCGTTCAGGTACTGCTGCCAGGACCAGGACCGTCTTTTCACACTTACTGAGGACCAAAACAAATCAGCCAATTACATCCCAGCTCTTGTTGCTCTGAACCAATCACAAGACGGAATATTGTTTGGTGATGCTGCAGCATCATTAGGTCATGATGATGATGGTGTCACCTGTCACAGAAAGATGTGACTCAATCAGCCAATCAGAGAGCAGCAGGTGTGTGTTACCTTGAGTGCTGCTAACTTTGTTCTTCATCTCCTCGTCTTCTTCTTTGGTTTCTTTCTGTTCAGACAGAGAACAAACGCAGAGGTGAACTTCATGTTCCCGATCTCTGTTTGCTTTGATGAACTGATGACGTCACAAAACTGATGCATTTCCTTATTTAATAATCAGTCAGACTCTTATTCTGAAGAGTATCTGGGAGCTTTAATGTGAAACTCCAGGTTCAGTCCTCTTCCTGTTCCTGTGAATCCTCCGACCCTCTGACTGATTCCTCTATGATTACAGACGACGGGAAGGATCTGTGGGGGCGGCCATGATGGAAACATAGGAGGAAGAAAAGCATGCTGGGTAAAGCATGCTTTCACCCACCCAGAAGCTGCCGAGGAGCTAGTTGCCATGGTGACTCCCAGGGAGAGACAGCATTTCAGGTAGAAACACAGAGTAAAAAGTAAGACTCAGACAAACAGTCTCTGAGTGAAAACTATCAGAACTTCTTGACCTGTGAGCAGCAGAAGGTTCTAATGGTCCCACAGGTTCTACAGGGTTTGTGGAGGAGATCTGAAGAGTTAAAAAGAGCCTTCACTTCCTGTTTGAAGCTCAGATCCAATGGAAGTCAATGAGAGTTTGGGTGTGTGACCTCTGACCTCTGAGAGGACACCATCTGTCCTCCAGCAGAGAGACACACTCGGTGGAAGGAGACAGAAACACTGACGACTAGATGGAGAAACTGGAGAAGGTTGGAGGCTTTGAAATGTTGAAAAAGCTGAAGAATGTTCGTCATTGCGACCGAAAGCTCACTGTTCCTGATCGAGCCACGGGTCCAATCCCGATCCGGTCACGGGTTTGATCCCGATCAGGTCACGGGTTCGATCCCAATCGAGTCACGGGTTCGATCCCGATCGAGCCACGGGTCCGATCCCGATCGAGCAACGGGTCCGATCCCGATCGAGCCACGGGTCCGATCCCGTTAGCATTTATCAAAGGCAGCAGGAGGAGCAGGTAATTGGAAATCCTGACAGAACTGTAAATATAGTCATGTTCCTGATTTCATATTGTTTTACACAAGCTCAGGTTGTGTGGATTAAATTACACACTAAACTGCCACAAACTGTTGATGTACCTGTGATTATTTTGAGACTAATTTCTTTCGAAAAGTTCTGTGATCTGCTCTCTTCTGAGTGAACCATGACATTTGTGGTGAACTGAAAGGTAACAGGAAGCTGAAAGCTGCAGCGCCCCCTGCAGGTTGGCTGCCAGCTAGAGATAATCTCATGTAAAGCACAGTTACACAACAAACATAATGTTTAACACATGTCATGATGTAAACGTCAACGACATGTCGTGTTGATCAGGTTCTCCTCCAACAGAACCAGTTTCCATAGAAACCACACTGAACCACAGGACGCCGCGAGGCTCTTATTGTGAAGGCGTAGCGGAAAAACAGTGCGCATGTGTGAACTGATTCTTCGGAGAGGAAACAAACAGCGGATCAGGCGGTGATTCGCGGCTCTTTCCGCCGGCCCTGAGGCCTCCGAGTCCAACCGAAGGCCCGGGGCCGACCCGGCCGGAGGAGCTGCGCCGCCGGACACGTTGAGCCGCGACGAACCGGCACCAGAACCACAGTTTGGAGCGAAACTTACCGACTGTGATGATCCGCCTCACTGCGCTGACACACGGAACAACACGGAAACTAGAAGGCACGGAGAAGAGCGCGCATGCGCATAAAGAAGAGGGCAGAGGAGGAGGGTGGAAAAGAAAACGCTTTTGACCTTTAACCTTTAACGGGTTGTTAATTAGTCAGCAAACAGACAAAAACTCAATTAGATTTAAAAATCTACTTCCTCAAACACGAAGTCTGGTCTTAGTAAACTCATCATCAGAACTCCAGAACCAGTAACAGAGAACGAAACATTTCCATCTCTGACAGGGAGAAACTGATTTCACACTCCATTTTAAATTTAACAACCAATTATCATCCAATGGGAATGACTCTCAGCTGTCTCTGGAGCCAATCATCTGGCTCCATCTCACCCAATCCCAGCATTCTCCTTCTCACACCAACACCTGCAGAACCCACCTGAAACATCAGCCAAACATCTGAAGAACTCACCTGAAACATCAGCCCAACATCTGTAGAACTCACCTGACACATCAGCCCAACATCTGTAGAACTCACCTGACACATCAGCCCAACATCTGTAGAACTCACCTGACACATCAGCC
>NC_051450.1:23605617-23616861 GCF_001649575.2 Kryptolebias marmoratus | reverse complement strand
CACCTGAAACATCAGCCAATCATCTGTAGAACTCACCTGACACATCAGCCCAACATCTGTAGAACCCACCTGAAACATCAGCTCCAGTCTCTACTGGTCTCCGGTTGTCCCAGTCTGTGGACTCTGGTCTGGACAGGGAGCTGCTGTAGCTCCTCCCCCTCTTCCTCTTCCCTTCCTGCTCCTCCTCACAGATTCGATCCGCTGCCGGACTGACCGGAGGTGAGTTTATGCTCTTATGTTCTTTTGATCACAGATTAATCACTTATTGATTACAGATCAGCTAATATCAGGAAAGATACAGATTTTTCAATGAGTCAAGAGATTGTTGTATAAATACCAGTTCTTGTGGTTCTGATTAGATACTAGATTGGACTTGATTTAAACTACCTAACATACCATGATCTCCTACCTGCTAAATACAGATTTAGATTCAGATTTCTGGACCTGTGGCTGCCCTGTTCTGATGCCAAGCTGTGAGCTTGTGTTTGTATTGTTGGTTCTGGAGGAGAGCAGCTGGAGTTGTTTTCTGTCTTGAACTCAGCTGCAACTAAAAGCAGAAAGATTCTGTTTCAGAAAAATTTAAATCTCAAACTGTAAACCTGAACTTTCACTCACCACCCAAGTGAAAGAGAACTTACCAACTTACATCTGGATCTGAGGTTACTGAGAAAATGTTCCATATGTCAGAAGTTACTGAAAAAGATAAAAGTGATTGTTGACCAACATTTAGATAAGTTCTGCCTTCTAGCTAAATAACAAAAAACTAAAATCAGTTCTCTGCAGGGTCAGACTTACCCCAGACCCTAACAGAATCAGAACATCTGATCTAAGCTACTGAGCTGATAGTGATAGGTCCTCTTTGGTGAGGGCAACCTGAGTTATAATTCACTTATTGATTCCATAAAGGGTTAAAGGGGCTTGTGGTGTTTCATTTGATAGTTCTATAAATTTTGGAGGAGAATCTTTGGACTGGACTGAAGTGACACAAGAGGACTCTATCAGGTGGTTCTATAGATCCATTGCGTTGCCCTCAAGACTATTTTCAAGGTTCTACAGACCCTTTAGGCAGTTTTATAAACCTTGTAGGATGGTGAAGGATGTTTTCTTTTAAAAATTGTAGAGAACAATCCTTTTTGCTGGTTCAGTTGGTGTTCTTCATAACTGATTCTCCTGCTGGAACACAGACTTTTCATCTTAGATGTCTAAATTAAAGCGACCTCCTGGTTCTGCTGTGACTTGAATTTGGAATAACAATGAAACCTCTGCCCTATCATTCCATTGCTGCATTTTCATCTGTGGTGGTAGACAAGTCTGTCCACCAGGAGCTGTCAGACTTTGCATGGTGCTGACACAGGAATTTAAGTCTCTGATCAGAAGGAAGTCCACAACCTGGAGCTAAATCACATGCCAGTCTCAGAGATAACTGGAACCAAAGCTGCAGAACTTTGTGTTTTTTAGAGGATTTAACGTCTCTCAGCTGGAAGAATAACCAGGTCAGATTACTATCTGACAACCTGAGTGAAAACACTTATCTCTGATTAGTCGACAGAGTCCATTTCCTCCTAATGGACACAAAGCAGCAGCAGCAAATGTCAGCCTGAGCACCCCACTTGGTCCTCCCCTAGGAACAAAAACCATTAGCCTGAGGTTCCCGCCACACATACACACACACACTATAACATACACAGATCAATAACTGGAGGTAGCTGACTTCCTGTCAAACAATCATCAATAGTTAATGTCAGCTAAACTTCCGCCCAGCAGCTCTGAGCACATATGTGAAGCCACAGATGAAACATCAGATTTTACACCTACAGGTTATGATTTTATGTCATATGACACCCTCTGATTGGGTCTGATGCTGACCTGTTTAAACTTTGAATTATGTTTCTACTGTGACGTACGTCTGAGTCATAGAGTTTCAAATCGGGCTGGCTTTTACCACTTGCTTGTTGTCTATGGTTACATTTTTCATTTTTCATTAGTTTATTTCCCATTGTTTGATGTTCTGCTACCAACAACCAGAGCTCACTGTTCGTGATGGAGAGGCACATTTTGATGGATTTTGATGTTTGATGGTTTTTTAATCTAAGTAGGGAATTGAAAATAAAGACAGATAAAGAACGCAAACAAGCAAATAATAATTACTACTCTATGATTGGCTGACAGGATCCACTTCCTGTCTCTACAGGATGTTGTCATCTTCCTCTGACACTTCGTCCCGCACATCCACTAGCCCCACTGTCCCTCACACAGTGACCTCTAACCCCCAACACGTCACCATGGAAACTTACTGGAGAGAAGTGGAGAGCATTGAAGAGGAGGAGGAGGGAGAAGAGGAGCAGAAGGAGGAGGAGGGGAAGAGTATGGACGGTGAGTCAGAGAGACAACACAGTGAGACATGGTCTTTCTGTCCAATGCCTTCACATTTTTGTGTCTTGCAGAGGTAGAGCAGGATGAGGTGTGGCTGACAGAAGCAGGATTATCTTCCCTGGTGGCGGGTTCTTCATCAACAGAGACAGCTCCACTGCCAGCTGAGGTGGTGCTGTCTACGCTGACACGACACCAAGCCGCCACAGTGAGGAAGAGGCTGGACAACTACAATGAGACACTGAAGAAAAGAAACAGGCAGCCAGTCAGAGATGTGCGGGACATCTTCACTGAGGTGGGACACAAACACAACGTTCTGTCAAACAAAACCAACTGTACAACCTGTAAGGTTTCTGCTGCTTTGGTTTTCTTTTTCTCTCCCTTTGTGTGTTCAGGTGAGGTAAAGAGAGGTTTGGTGTGCCCGCTGGGCAGGGTTGTCTTCTGTGACAGCTCCTGATCAGCTGATTGCCACCAGGGCTTTATTAGGTGGAGTGGTACCAGCATTCTGTCTTGAATTGTTTGTCAACTCCTGGTGACGCCCAAAGCCATTCTACTGTTTCATTATTCCTACCCAAAGCTCTAGTAAACTAACTTGTCATACTTACCTTGTTTGTTTCCAGATCGTGTTCGTAGGTTCCTGGTTTCCTGTCACTGGTGTTCCATCTCATCTACTCAGACGCCATTTCTGTTCCACACCCACCTGTTCCACCCATTTCTTGAAATTTCCATCAGCCGGCCATTTAGGAAGAATCCACTCTGCCTCGGTTCACCACCTGCATGTCCACTCTGCACCCTCTCCTCACCTGCCGCCGATACCTATCCCGGACCTGCCTCGCATCACTCCCTGGCACCTACTTTCTCTGGGTCCCCTAAATCCTCTGCCTCCTCCTTGGAGCCTGGAAAACCAGGAAACAATTGTGAGCAAAGCTACAGATTCATTTATCTGTAAAATCTTCAGCTACCACTTTGTTAATTCATCCTGTTAATTTTCCATCCACAGATAACTTCAGCCTCCACTTCTTTATCCAAATAAACTGATTTCACTCCAACCTGTTTTCTGTGAAAGTTCTTTGTGACAACTTTAAACTCACTGCAGATTATTGAACTAATCATGGCAGAACAATCCAACCAAGGCAATACACAGGGTTTAGCTGAAACTGAGTATGCAGAGAGTCCTTATTAGTAGGCATGATCACATTCTTTCTACCTTAGGTGAACAACTCACTAACCAGCATTTAGACTGTTCAGGTTCCTCTCTGTGAGAAGGATGCAGCCAGGAGACGCCAACAAATTAGACTGCTGAAGCGTTCGATGGGGAAACATGCAGTTGATTTTAGAACCATTGCTGTTGACTTCAGGTGGAATGAAGGTGCTCTTAAAAGTGCTTTTGTTAACTCTTTGACTGAGACATTAAAGGATCAGTTGGCCATTAGGGATGAGCCCAAGACTTAATCAATCTGGCCATTCATAATGACAATCAACTAAAATATGGGTGAAGAGCAATGAATTCCGGTCCCCAACCACTTCTCATTTTCCTATTTACTCCTAGTCCTAGCCTAAAGACCTCCACGCCGCCACCTCCATCATCAAGGCTTCCAGAAGTAAAACCTATGCAGGCTGGACGTGCTCATTTGTCACCAGAGGAGCGCCAACGCAGGTTAAAGGCTGGTTGTGTATGTATTGTGAAGAGGTTGGTCATTTTGTGTTTAACTGCTCTAAACCTTTAAACGTCTGTTCCCATCAGTAGATCTGGGAGTATCCACCAAGGCTCACCCTCTCTCTCTCTCTCTCTCTCTTGCTCACCTGCTGCCAATACCTATCCTCCAGTACCTACTCTGTCCGGACCCCCTGAATCCTCTGCCTCCTCCTTGGAACCTGGAAAACCAGGAAACAATCATGAGCAAAGCCACAGATTCATTTCTCCACAGATAACTTCAGCCTCCACTTCTTTATCCTAATAAACTGATTTCACTCCAACCTGTTTTCTGTGAAAGTCTTTGGTGACAGCCATTTGAACCATTGTAAGCTAAGTAAACTAATCCTGGCACAACCATTGTGTCTCTTTCAGACTGATGTTGGTTTAGCAGAAAGATGCACCTCCTCTCCTCCAAATCATGCTGAGTCATCTCCAAGTCGATACCACATCACTACCAAGACCATCCGTCGCAACGCAAACAGAGGTATTCCTTAGTGTGTGCATTGGTGAGCTCAGCTTCATTAAGAAATGGTTCTTCACCCTTCAAAGACCCTTCTGTGTTGAGCTTTCTTGATGTCCTAAAATACCCTGATAAACTTCTGGTGTTTCTACAGACACTTCTTAGATTCTAGAGGCCATAAGATATGTTTGACCTGTACATCAGAAACAAGTGGTCCATTTGATGATTAGAGTCAGATTATTTCTTCTTTGGTTGGTTCAGTAGACTTCAAAAATCACCACATGGATTTCATTTGTACTTTAAATTTCCAAGGGGTTCTTCAGGTGTTTCTGCTGATATGCTGATGTGTTCTTTAGAACCCTTAGATTGTTCTAAAGACTGGTTGGTTCTAGTATTACTTTTAGTGGTTGCAGAATTAGTTTATGATTTCTAAACACCCTTTAGGTGGTTCTGGTGATCCCTTTAGTGGTTGTGTAGTTTTATTATGGGTTCTACAGACCCCTTGGACGATTCTAACTGTGCTCTTGGTGGTTGTGGATTTATGGATTTATTTTATGGGTTCTAAAGACCCTTAGACCATTTGGGTGGTTCTAGTGATGCTGTTGGTGCTTGAAGAGGTCTTTGAAATGGTTTTAGATCTCCTGTGTTATGTACTCCTTGTTTACAGGGCGGCCCACTCTGCCTATGTTTGTCTTTGAAGAACAGCAACCTGAACACCTGTCGTCTCCGTCACTCACCCCCTCCCCTCCCCACACACTCCCGCCACCAGTGAGTCGGCTGAGACCAGCTGATTGGCTGCTGCGGGACACGGCATACTCTGAGGGAGTGGCTGAGCACAAACAAGGCAGGACTTGTAGGGACTGTGTATGTTTCCATGAAGATGATTTGCAGGTGAGTATGACCTGTTAGAGACACCCCACACCCCCCCACACAGACAGCCCAAAGAGTAAATGTATGTCTGTGTTTTGTTGCAGTTTGCACCTGTCTCCCCATCACAGGGTCTCACCTGTACTGATGACTTGTCATCGCATGACCTCACACGACTCAGCTTCATCTCTCACATCGAACTCTCCAC
This sequence comes from Kryptolebias marmoratus, assembly GCF_001649575.2. Classification (NCBI taxonomy): domain Eukaryota; kingdom Metazoa; phylum Chordata; class Actinopteri; order Cyprinodontiformes; family Rivulidae; genus Kryptolebias; species Kryptolebias marmoratus. The sequence continues at coordinate 23,611,260 of NC_051450.1, read as the reverse complement.
CTTCCTGCTGGCTTTGGGCATCCAAACCAAACGCACCCGCCCACTGCGCAGCAAGACTCGGGGTGCGCTTCATTTTTACACCACGGTTCGAACACAGGTTTGGGACAACACACAGCAGGTTTAAGAAAAACAGGATGAGAAATAAAGGACCAGACTCGATGGTTAGAGGAGTCATGGTATTCAATTTTTTATATACCACCAGTTCACAACAAAAATCATCTCGGCACTGTACAAAAATATTAGTATACATTGTAAAATGCCAGTGACTAAAAGTTATCAATCAAAGGAAGCCAGGAGATTGTGTTGAATCTTCACTTCGTCATAATCTTCCATCCTAAATAGGAAGATGGGCGATAGCAGATGACTTCCTTTGAACACATTTTTCCTGTTCAAAGGAAGTCATCCGCTATCATCTCCAGCAGAGCCAGGACCAGGATGGACATCTGCCTCAGTTGGTAGGTGTTAGAGAGGACAAGAACAAGACTTTCTTCTATGGGAAGAAAAACAAAGATCACACAGTATTGATAAAAATAATTACAAACACAAACATGGAGAGTAGAGTGAGTAAAGACAGCAGCAGAGTGAGGACATGTGGACAGTTTGTCCTCCAGCAGCAGAACTAAGGGATAGCTCAGGAAACCCAAGCCAACCCTAACTATAGGATTGATCAGGAAGGAAAGACTAAAGCTTGGTCTTAAAACAGACAGGGTGTCAGCCTCACAGACAGAAACTGAAGAGAGGAGCCTGAGAACTGAAAGCTCTGCCTTCTGTTCTACTTTTAAAAACTCTAGGAACCACAAGGAAACATGCAGCCCGACAGAGAAGTGGTCTGTTAGGAAAACATGGAACAATAAGATTTTTAATATAAGATGGAGTTTGGTTGTTGAGAGCTTTGGAGGAAGATCTTAAATTCTCCTCTGAATCTGACAGGAAGCTGAAACTGGAGAAATCTGATCTCTGCTCCTGACTCTCATCAGAACTCTGGCAGCAGCTGTTTGGATCCACTGAAGACTTTTTAAACAGTTTTTGGACACCCAGATAATAAAGAGTTACAACAGTCCAGCCTGAGAGCCAAGAGAAAGGCTGCAGAGTTTGTTCCTAAGATGCTCAGGTCCAAAAACCACAACCTGTCTGTCTGAGTTTAAAAGCAGAAAATTAAGAGTCCTCCAGGTTTTTATGTCTTTTAAGACATGTTTGTAATCTAAATAACTGATTGGATTCATCAGGTTTTATAGATAAATATAACTAAGTATCATCAGCATAACAATGAACATTGAATCCATGCTGTCTAATAACTTTACCTAATGGAAGCATAAAAAAGAGTATTTGTCCAAGCACTGAATCCTGAGTAACTCCTATAATAATTTCAGTTTTTGTTTACGTTTGTATCTTTGTGTTTTCTAGATTGTGGCCCCAGTGTTTACCAGTTCAGTTCCATTTATTCCCGTTTCACCTTGCCTTTGTTGGATCATTATGCAATCTCATGCCACGTCCAGTCCTCTCTGTGCTTCCCTGGTTAATCTCTCTGTCTACTCCTAGTTTTGTAACTGATTTTGCTGCCACTGTTAGGTTTTGGGTTTGTCTTCATGTTTTAGTTTGAGTTTATTGTTTATTTTATTCAGTTATCTTGTTAGTTTGGTTCTTGTTCTTTCTGTCTTTGTCTCTCATGTCGGTGTTTGTTTGCATCTACCTGTCCCCAGCTTTGTCATCTGTTTACCTGCCACGCCCATCTCCACCTGCCAGTAATTATGATGACTTACTTGTGCCCACTTACCTCATTATCCTCTGTGTTTAAACCAGGTCACTTTCTCCACTACGTCAGATTATTGTTCATTGTCCTCATTCCGTGTTCCTGATCTGTGTCCTTAACGTCTTGTTCCGTCCGTTCCTGTGCTCCATCTGTACCCCTGGATTTAGTTTATGTTGTTGACTCACTGCCTCATCAGCTTTTGTTTTTTGAAATAATAAATTGGTTTTCTTTTAGTTTTCAGTATGAGTCTGCTCTCTGGGTTTGCCATCCATCCATCTGTCCATTTCCTTTACCCGCTTCTCCATTTTGGAGAAGTGGGGAGCTGGTGCCTATCCCCAGCAGTCACCACCTATCCTGATAGCCACATTAACTTTTGTTTTCTCTTGTATATAAAGTTTAATTTATTTCTTTGAGCTCTTTGTGTTGAGTCTTCATCCGCACCCCGACCATAACAACTCAGTGACAAAATCTGGCATTTGAAGATTCATTATTAACATTTACAAACTGGAATCTATCAGATAAATATGATTTAAACCATTTTAGAGTTGTTCCTGTAATCCCAATATCATGTTCAAGGCTCTCTAATAGAATATTGTGATCAGTTGTATCAAATGCAAGCCTGAGATCTAACAGGACAAGTATGGATTAGATTATAGAATGGATATAAGTCTACAACTGGCCAGAGCTCTAAACCCAGCCCTGATTGGAGCTTTATAGTTCAGACTTCACAGCAGAAACATCATTCAGAATTTAAACAGGTCAAAGAAAGTTGGACTTTCCCTGGCTGAGCTGGGCTTTTCAGGTCTTTAACAGATTTTACACAATCACAGGTTAAGTTTGATGAGATTTTACCTCAAAATGTTTAACTTAGACTATGCTTTCTCACTCTAACTTTTCAGCTGATTGAACTTTCCAACATTTCTGCAAACACCTTATTTCTGCAATCTTTTCTCAGAACTGATCTGAGCTCAGAATTTTATCTTCAAACAGAAAGTTCCATAAAACCCATCAAACTGAACGTGTGGGACCATCAAACCCTTCAGCTGCTCACAGGTCAAGGAGTACTTTGATCTGACTGATAGTTTTCACTGAGGTTTACTTTCTACTCCGTGTTTCTGCCTCAAGTACTGCTGTGTAGCTTCCAGCAGCTTCCATATCACCCAGTATGCTTTCCTTCCTCCGGTGTTTCTATCATGGCCGCTCCCATAGATCCTTCATGTTGATATTCAGGAGGATTCAGAGGAACAGGAAGAGGACTGAACCTGGAGTTTCAATATAAAGCTCATAGTTTGACTGTTTCTTAACAGATTATTATAAAAAGAAGTTCCAAATTACTACTGGACTTTACCAAAGAAAGTTAGGGAAAATAGTGACTCAGCAAAATCAAAAACAAGTCCTCATATCTGTCCATCCTGTGTCCATCAGACAGTGGTGTCTTTGGTGTCCCTCTGAACTCCATGTTGGAGAACGACAGAAAGAAGTTTCCTGGGGTCAAAGTCCCCGTCGTCTTCCAGAAGGTGAAGAATACACCTGTATCTCTGTGTACCTGTCTGTCTGTCTGTTTGATGTAAACCTTATCAGATTAAAGTCTGTGGTTAGCAGGACGCTATCAGCTAGAGTTAGTGTTGAACTTATATCTGACCTCAGAACAGCTGTCTGTCTGTTTGTAGCTGTTGTGTATTTTAGAGCACAGTGGTCTGCAGACTGAAGGAATCCTCAGAGTATCCGGATCAGCTGCTAGGCTAAAGGTAACATGCTAGTACAAATGTCCACACAGACACACTGATCTTCAGTCAGTAACAGAACAAATCCATTTGTCCATGCACGTCTCTGTCCATCTGCAGTTCCTGCGGCGGGAGTTAGATCAATGCTGTAGCGTCTTCGACTGGTCTGCGGTCCGACAAGTGGACGCTGCAGGTCTGCTTAAGCTCTTCATCCGAGAGCTGCCGACACCTCTGCTGACGCACACGCACCTGTCCACTTTCCGCGCTGTGCTCAGTACGTGTGCACGCACACACATGTGCCTTGGCATGAAATGGGATTTTTGTTTGACTTGTCCCGGTTTGTCTCTGCAGGCATGTCTTCCGAGGTCCATCAGGTCCAGGCTCTGCAGCTGCTCCTGCTGCTGCTTCCTGAAGCCAACAGAGACACACTCAGAGTAAATTCCACCTTAAACCTGGACCTCCTGCTCTCCACTTGATGGTTGCCAAGGTTACAGATCAACTGTCTCTGTGGTTACAGGCCTTGCTGGTTTTCCTCCGTAAGGTGGTGTCTCATCAGGACCAGAACCGGATGTCTTTGTGGAACGTTTCAATGGTGATGGCTCCCAACCTGTTCGTTTGTCATCACCGTGGAAACAGATGCTCCATCGCCAATCAGCGAGAGGAGATGGAGGAGGCGGTGGGCGGTGCTCACCTGATTGAACTAATGATCAGACACCAGGACCTGCTGTGGACCGTGAGTCTCAGAACCCACCCACTGGACCTCAGTGACTTCACAGACATATTGTTACGTGACTGACATCATTTCCTGTCCCCACCATAGGTCCCCAACTTCCTGCTGTCTCAGGTGAGACAGATGAACCAGGCATCTAATCAGAAACAGCTGAACCTGAGCAGGACCACATCCCGTCTGCTGAGGAGAAGGAACGACAAGAACGACAGGAACCAGGTGAGACTGAGATCAGAGCCAGAGCTAGGTGAGACTGAAACCAAAACCAGAGCCAGAGTCAGGTGAGACTGAGACCAGGAGAACCAGGAGAGTCCCAGACCAGAAGCAGAGCCAGGTGAGTCAAGAACCCAGACCAGAACTATAAACAACTGAACTAAAAGCTGGTAAAGCCTGAGCCCAGGTTCTGTCTGGTTCTGTGCAGATCACAGACCTGTGCGAGGGGGTCATCAGGGTCCACGCTCCCCTAAACACCAAGGTGTCCATGGCAATCCAACTGGACGAACAGACGACGGCCAAAGACGTCACAACTCGTTTTGAGTCTGAGTCCAGGTAACGCACATACCTGTTGGTCTAGGTGAGGCTCCGATTCTAAATCTCTTAAACCTGACACCTGTCTGTTTCTATCCAGTCCTGCTCCACAACGTTTGTATGAAGTCGGAGGAAACATCTGTGAGTCTCATCATCAATAAACATCTGCATGTCAGACTGTCTGAGAGAGTCTCTCTACCTGTCTGTCTTCCTCTACCTGTCTGTCTCAGATGAGCGGCGCCTCCACCCAGACTGCTGTCTGTTGGACGTGTACAGAGTGAATCCTCGCTGTGATTGGCTGATCAAACCCTGACGAGCAATCTTCACTGCGATTGGCTGAGGAGCAGCTGTGGAACACCTCTGTATTGATCTGATAATCACTGATCAGTTTGTTGCCTCTTGTCCAAATAATAAAAAGCTGCAGATGGTGCAGAGTCTCCCCTGTTCATTACTGACAGACACACACATAACACACCTGACACACACACACATAACACACAGAAAACACACCTGACAGATCAAATGATTTAAAACACTTTATTTCATTATCAGATAGCTCCTTCAAAGTCTTTATGTCCATTCTGGGCTCCTGTAGTCCAGTCAGGTAACAAACTGCAGCTGAACATGCGTGTGCTTTACAACACGCCAGCTGTTCCTCTCTGTGATTGGCAGTTTGGTTGGAGTGTTTACAGAGAACATGTTACAGATCAAACATGGAGCTACAGGTGGCCGCACACACGTCTTCCTCAAACGTTCGTCACAGGAGCGCTGACAGAAGTTCCCTCTACACTCAGAGCAGGAGAACGTTCTCTTCCAGTCAGAACTTTGATGAACTTTGACCAGCTCATGTTCTCCAGGTGCTATGAGCAGCTCATGTTCTCCAGGTGCTATGAGCAGCTCATGTTCTCCAGGTG
>NC_051450.1:23602560-23603541 GCF_001649575.2 Kryptolebias marmoratus | reverse complement strand
TATGAGCAGCTCATGTTCTCCAGGTGCTATGAGCAGCTCATGTTCTCCAGGTGTTATGAGCAGCTCATGTTCTCCAGGGGCTATGAGCAGCTCATGTTCTCCAGGTGTTATGAGCAGCTCATGTTCTCCAGGTGTTATGAGCAGCTCATGTTCTCCAGGTGTTATGAGCAGCTCATGTTGTCCAGGTGCTATGAGCAGCTCATGTTCTCCAGGTGTTATGAGCAGCTCATGTTCTCCAGGTGTTATGAGCAGCTCATGTTCTCCAGGTGCTATGAGCAGCTCATGTTCTCCAGGTGTTGCTCCTCTGCAGCCATGGCAGCAGCCTGCAGCGTCTCTGTGTCGCTCTGAAGAGGATTCAGCTGTTTCCTCTCACTGTGCATGTTGTTTTCATGGCGCTTCAAATCTGACGCCTGAAAATACAGAAGACACTGAACTCACCACAGGGACAAACACTGTAGTTACCTAGCAACAACAGAAGACACTGAACTGACCAGGGACAACTGCTGTGGTTGCCTAGCAACAACAGAAGACCACAGGGATAAACTGTAGGTTTATCCCTACAGCAACAACATTACCAAATGCTAAAATCTACTATTTCTATTAGAGGAATCAGTATCTAAATTTTTACTACTACTATTTGTAGTAATATCTGTAGTACCATTTGTAGTTCTGTCTAGAATATCTGTTGTACCGTTTGTAGTATTACCTGCAGCAGTATCTGCAGTACTGTCTGTATTAATATATGTAGTTTTATTTATAGTCCAACCCATATTATCTGTACTATCTGTGGTATCATCTGTATTACCATTTATAGCTCTATTGGTACTATGATCTGTAGTACTATCTTTACTTATTTCTAGTATTATCTATATTATTATTTGAAATACCGTCTCCCTGGGCTGCCACCTTATCGTGGTGGAGGGGTTTGAGTGTCCCAATGATCCTAGGAGCTATGCTGTCAGGGGCTTCATGCCCCTAGCA
>NC_051450.1:23602128-23602460 GCF_001649575.2 Kryptolebias marmoratus | reverse complement strand
TTCTGTGCTCGTCATGGATTGTCCATAACGAACACCATGTTCAAACATAAGGGTGTCTATATGTGCTCTTGGCACTAGGACACCCTAGGTCGCAGTTCAATGATAGACTTTGTTGTCGTTTCATCTGATCTGTGGCCGCATGTTTTGGACACTCGGGTAAAGAGAGGGGCGGAGCTGTCAACTGACCAATACCTGGTGGTGAGTTGGCTCCGATGGTGGGGGAGGATGCCGGTCAGACCTGGCAGGCCCAAACGTATTGTGAGGGTCTGTTGGGAACGTCTGGCAGAGTCTCCTGTTAGGCGGAGCTTTAACTCCCACCTCCGGGAGAACTT
>NC_051450.1:23596700-23599089 GCF_001649575.2 Kryptolebias marmoratus | reverse complement strand
GGGATTCCCCCGGAGGAGCTGGCCCAAGTGGCTGGGGAGAGGGAAGTCTGGGTCTCCCTGCTTAGGCTGCTGCCCCCGCGACCCGACCCAGGATAAGCGGAAGACAATGGATGGATGGATGGATGGATTATTTGAAATACTATTTTAATATCTGTTGTATTTTTCTGTTGCATTATCCATTGTACTATCTATAGTACCATCTTTTGTACCCTCTGTAGTACTACTACCTTTTGTAATATTCATAGTAATAATTGCAATAATTTCTGTAGTACTATCTGTCATATCACCTGTATTAGCTGTAGTGCTATCTTTAGAATGTTCTGTAGTACTATCCTTTGTATTATCCTTTGTATATGTACTGTCTCTCAGTGATACCTTGGCGAAGGCCTTGGTGCAGGATGGACAGACAAACGGTTTCTCTCCTCTATGTCTCCTCTCATGGTCTTTCAGGTGAGACTTGTGTTTAAAAGCCTGCAGACAAACAGGTGAGACAGACCATCGGGCAGGTGAGAGACAGGCAGACAAACAGGTGAGACTCAGACCATTGGGCAGGTGAGAGACAGGCAGATAAACAGGTGAGAGACAGGCAGACAAACAGGTGAGAGACAGGCAGATAAACTCACCTTGTCACACATCTGACAGGCAAACGGTCTTTCATTGCTGTGAACTCGCTCATGTTTTTTCAAGTCAGGAGCTCGAATAAAAGATTTCCCACAAACATCACACCTGTAGGGTTTGAAACCTGTATGGATTTTTAGGTGTTCTGCAACAGACAGGTGAGAGCAGAGCACAAAACAGTATCACACTGTCACCTACAAAGAGCTTTCAACCTGAAAACGTCAAAAAGTACCCACGAACAGTTGTGACGAAGGCATGTCTGATATCAGGAGTTCTCAGGTGTGATGAGGGATGGATTTACCTTTCAGGTGAGCGTGGGTGGTAAAAGCTTTGGAGCAGATTTCACAGGCAAACGGACGCTCAGCTGAGTGAAGCTTTTCGTGTTTTCTACCAAGAGAAATGAGGAGTTTCTTCAGGTGCAATAATCAGGTTTAGGTTTGTTGGATGGTGTAATGGTCAGGTGTCTCTTCAGGTACACGTGTCAGGTTTATCATCAGGTGCACTGCTCAGGTTAATGTTAAGGTGTGTATCATTGAGTAGTTGGTCAGGTGTTTTTAAGGTGTGTTTGATGGGGTTTTTTTCAAGTTGAACTGCTACAATAAATTTCTTGTCCAGGTGAGCACATACCTGAGTTTGCTTTCATCTAGGAAGGTTTTCCCGCACACCTGGCAGGCAAGTTGCTCTCGGTGTCCATACAGCAGGTATTCAAATTTCATGTCGGTTGTAGCTGTCGACCAGCCAGGTGCCTGCTCATCCTTCACTTCACCAATACTATCTGTAAACGTCAGCGTCTGGGTGGCGTGATGCTCCGCCCCCAGCTCTTTAGGCTCTGCCTCCATTTCTGGCACCACATCCTGATCGTAGCAGGCCACCTGGAGAAATTACACAGGAGGTGTAAACAGGTGAGTTCAGGTAAAGGAGAGCTTTAAATTCAGTGACAGGTGGGGATCAGGATAGGGTTAGTATCAGGTTCAGGTGAGGGTCGGGTTCAGGTGAGGGTCGGGTTCAGGTGAGGGTCGGGTTCAGGTGAGGGTCGGGTTCAGGTGAGGGTTGGGTTCAGGTGAGGGTCGGGTTCAGGTGAGGGTCGGGTTCAGGTGAGGGTCGGGTTGATTGGTGCGTACCTTGTGTACATCCTCATTGGCTAGTTCTTTCAAGATGGCCTCTTGCACATGCAGCGCCGCGTTGGGAGATTTGTCAAGCTCCTGATTTGTTGATGCCTCAACAAGGTCATCAGCGGTGGGTGTGCCATCATTCTCACCGAGATCCTGCATACAGACTCCGGATCAGAACCTAGAACTGAGGCTCATGTGAAAGCAGATTTATGATTCCTGTACCTCAGAGTCCGGCGCCATCTGAGCCTCAGGTGGGAGCGCCATCTTTACGATGTCATACGGAAACTTTTCTTTTTCTTCTGATGACACGTCGCGTTTCTATGAGCACAGAAACACACTGTTACCTGTATTCAACTGTGTTGACAAACTGTGATTACCTGCATCTTACCTGTGATTACCTGCATCCTACCTGTGATTACCTGCATCTTACCTGTGATTACCTGCATCCTACCTGTGATTACCTGCATCCTACCTGTGATAACCTGCATCTTACCTGTGATTACCTGCATTCTACCTGTGATTACCTGCATCTTACCTGTTATTACCTGCATCCTACCTGTTATTACTTGCATTCTACCTGCATCCTACCTGTGATTACCTGCATCCTACCTGTGATTACCTGCATCTTACCTGTGATTACCTGCATCCTACCTGTGATT
>NC_051450.1:23577195-23592693 GCF_001649575.2 Kryptolebias marmoratus | reverse complement strand
CCTGTGATTACCTGCATCTTACCTGTTATTACTTGCATTCTACCTGCATCCTACCTGTGATTACCCGCATCCTATCTGTGACTACCTGCATCTTACCTGTGATTACCTGCATCCTACCTGTTATTACTTGCATTCTACCCGCATCCAACCTGTGATTACCTGCATCCTACCTGTGATTACCTGCATCCTACCTGTGATTACCTGCATCCTACCTGTGATTACCTGCATCCTACCTGTGATTACCTGCATCCCACCTGTGATTCCCCGCATCCTACCTGTGATTACCTGCATCCATCCTGTGATTACCTGCATCCTACCATGTGTCACCTGTTATTACCTGGGAGCAGAGCTTGTCGAGGAAGCGGATGCCAAGGATCTGGCCTGATGACATCATCAGGTTAACGTCCTTCTTCTTGATGGAGATCTTCGCCGTGTACATGTAGTTCAGCACCTCCTCGAAGATGTCTGAGCGGATGAAGTCTATCTCGATCACAGACGAGTTGTCCACCTGAGGACACAGGTGCAGGTGAGAGCTGCGGGACCTGAATGCATCGGTACACCTGTGTGCAGAGCGTGTTTGGGTTCAGTACCTCGTGTTTCTTGAACAGCTTTTTAAAGTAGTTAGAGCACGCAGCGAGCACGCAGCGGTGAGCGCGGAACTTGACGTCTTCGACCACCACGGCGATGTCACAGTGTTCGCCCTCCAGCCGCTGCTCGTTCAGGAGCTTCAGAAAGATGCTCTTATGCTCATCGTCCACGTACTTTACCGTCTCCGCCATCTGAAACAGGTAACACAGCAGGTGTTCATTAAAGGTCAGAACCACGTCGCAGTCTGAGGGTTTGACTAGAAGGAATTATAAAAATGAATGTGATTTAACGATGGAGCAGAAATTCAAACCTGAGCCAATAAAAAAGTCTTATTAATTATTTCCTATAAAGCTCGTTGAAACACTGATAACCTGCAGTCAGTGTGGTTATTTCTGCAGGGTCATTAGAAACTACAGCAAGGCAAACATCTACCGCAGGGCAGAGAACACACCAAACGTGAACACTAACAAACTGAAACTGGGAGAATCTGAAGTTATTTAAAAGTTTAATTCTTCCGCCTGTCTCCTCAGATTCAGGCACCTGACTGTGAACACGCTGCGTTCAGGTACTGTTGGAAATCTAAACGTCATTCCTCAGATTCAGGGCTGTTCTGTGTGACTCTGATATTTTTAGCCGATTCATGGTGATGACATCAGAAACTTAAATTGCACTGATTGGTCATCTCTCATTTAAGGTGACATGTCCTCCCACATTTAAGGTGACATGTCCTCCCACATTTAAGGTGACATGTCCTCCCACAGGTAAACCTGTCCCTCCTTTTCAGAAGGAAACTCCTCCCGTGTCGCTTATCATCACTTCTACCCGGGTCACCACTCAGCTGATGGACAAGAAGCAGACTAAAGAAAGTGTGGTTGCAGAAGCAAAGTAGCCAAGTATAAATTATAAGTATTAATTATAATACATAATAAGTAAAAAACAATTCTACACACTTTGCCTTTATGCATATTTATATACTCACACAGACGCAAACAAACATTTTAAAAACAATGTGTCTCAGATCAGCTTCATTTGATTTGTTTACTTTTAAAGAAACAGTAAAGATGTGAGCATTAAAAAACATCTAAAACAACTAAAAACTGCAGCCCGCTGAACAGAACCTTTATAAAACTGGGTCCAGATGGGCGGTGGTTCCGTTCACTCTGCCGAGACTGGATCAGAGAATTCGGCTCGGTTCTGTTTGTGTGAATCATTATTTATTAGAGTGTGGTTCGTTCTGCGCATGTGCAGAGGTTCTGTATTGATTATGGATCTGGTTCCGCCCTCGCGCGCTTCTTCTCTTGTTCATTTAACTGACGCGGACACGCGCAGCGGGGTGCGTGCACGCCTGATGGTCCAGGAGCAGAGCAGCAGCTCACTGATCATCAGAATCACCAGCCGGGTTGGACCTGCTTCAGAACCTGGACCCGTCCCGGTGACGAACACCGAGATTTAAACCGGACCGAGGCAGCCAGCAGAACTGAGGCTAACGTTCAGATTCAGGAACCATCCAAACCGGACCGGTTCCGGACGGAACCAGACGGCAGTCTCTCGGTGTAACGGAACCTTCGGAAGGTGACCCAGAGGCGGGGGTTCTGGTTAGCTTCCATAAGCTAACAGCGGCTAACATATGACGAGCCCAACAAGAACCACAGTCTCGAACCGAGCTCGCCGCGGGCCAGAACGGACTCAGTTCTGGTCTGCGGTTCATGTTGGGTCCGGTTCTGACTCGGTTCTGGCCTGTGTTAGCTAGTTGGACCTAACACCAGTCGGTCAGACCTTCCATCTGGTGTTAAATGGCGGACGGTGTGGCCTGCTGACACAAAATGGCGTTTTCCTCCTAACTTTCCGTGTCGCGCGCTCCCCGATTCCCGCCCGGACTGGACCGGGCTCCGCGGTCCCCGGGACCGACACCAGGCACGCGAGTAGCGGCGCCGCGGCCTCGAGCGGCTCGAGAGCGCGCAGCCATCCCGGTCACGGCGCGCGGGGCCGAGGAGCGTGCTCTTACCGTGCTACGGGTCCTCCCGGGTGTGTCCGCGCGCCGGGAGCTGCTCTGCGCGCTGGTTCCGGTCCTGCCGGTTCCGGTTCTGGTATGTTGTTGTTATTTATGATGATGTTGTTGCTGAGGACGAGCACAGGAAGGCCGCGCTTTGCGCCTGCACGCACACACTGCGGCAGCGCGCCAAACATCCTCCACCGAGCCTTCTCTGACGCATGCGCACTTCTGCAGAGACGTTTCAAACCAGGGTTTCGGAGGGTTCTGTAGAACATGAGTCCGGTTCCAGTTCCAGAAATTGGTTTACTGGGTTCCTTCTGAGGTTCAGGTGGCCCGGTTCGGCTAAAGATGTTTAGAGGTCCGGGAGACCCTGAACGCAACACGAACCACAGCTGGGATGAATCTGTGCAGGGGTCCACGTGAGTAGATCCGAGTTCTGAAGAGCCAATAAAATCTGTCCAATTAAACAGCTTCTGTCATCTGTTTTATTTAATTTCTAGCACAATAATAAAGATTAACAAATCAATCGGATACAAATAAACCCTGAAGGTTTCCTGCAAAGCACAGAGAAAAACGATCCCAGCAGGAATCTCCCACAATGCTTTGCACCAAAGGAACCCGCGGAACAGATGAACAGGTTTAATCAACCAGAGAAAAAAAATCCTAATGATTGGGTCAGAAGGTTCTCATCTAAAAAAGTTAAATATTTTATTCATTTAAGTTTAGCTGTTTGAGCAGAACTAACCTCTGAGTGACGAACGATCAATCAGAACCAGAACATTCAGTTTGGACTTCTTTCTGTAAAGAAGAAACTTCAGTCATGTTGATCTGCTGCATTAAAAACAACAGAAATGATCTGAACCAGGTCCAAATTAATCCATCCCGACTGGATCCAGGTCCAGGTGTGTTCATCCCGACTGGGTCCAGGTCCAGGTGTGTCCATCCCGACTGGGTCCAGGTGTGTTAATCCCGACTGGGTCCAGGTCCAGGTGTGTTCATCCCGACTGGATCCAGGTCCAGGTGTGTTCATCCCGACTGGATCCAGGTCCAGGTGTGTTCATCCTGACTCGATGTGTCTCTGCAGTGGACTGAGACGGTGTAGCTATAGGTTGACCCTCTGACGGGGTGTGTGTAGCTCGGTCGGTGGCCAAGCAAGGTTATCCCAGAATTCTTCATCTTCTCTTCGTGTTTAATGCTGATCCACAGGGGGGAGAGCCTGTCTGTAATAATCCAAAGGTGAGAGGCAGGTACACCTGGATAAATTACCAGTCCAGCACAAGACCTACACACTCAGGTTTAGAGGATCTGATTATGTTTCATTCATGTAACTGAAACACTATTTCTACCATAGGAACTGGATTATTGCTTCTGAAAGGAGCATTTTTTTAAACCTTCAGAATGACTGCTGGTTCTTGAGATCCGTCTGTTCAACTCTGTTCTAAAGCATCTTTATGTGTTGGGTTCATTGTGAGGATCCTGACTGTACATTAACCTGTAGTCTTGCTGTAGCCTTGTTAGTAGCTTGCAGCTTTAATTTAATATATCCACACTATTGTGCTTTGGTTTTAAAATGAAATGAAAAGACTGAAGTATAAACTGTCACTCTATATTTCCTTGTCTTGAGAAAATGGACAGTAGATCGCACACAAACATTCTTTAATGTCAGTTTTTGTTGGAGATAATAGGGTTCTGGTTTATACAGACACTCATTTGAAAGAAGAAATTAAAATATAATCATTTCATCAAAAATAAAAGACATTAGGGCTGAGAAAATCTGAGTTCTAAAACTAATCCTGAAAAGTGACATCATTTGGAACCACCAAAACATTTTCAGAAAAATGAAAAATAGATCATTTCTTAAAATTCCCAGCCTCCTTGTTGTCATCTTAACAACAAGAAGTCCACATTCTGCATCATCAAAACTACACTACCCATAATCCCCTGCATGACAGAAGTCAGGAAACACCCTCCTCCTGGCCAAAATCTAATCAATTATCAAATATTTGTAACTGATCGCAACTACTGTAGATACATGAGGATCCTCTATGAGAACTGAACAGACATGTCACAAGAAAGGGGTGGAGCCACAACTGGATCCAGCAGCCAATCAGAGCAGCTCGTACTGCCGCAAGTGCATGCGCTGGATGATGTCACGACAGTCATTGAAGACTCGGCGGATGTTCTCAGTGTCCACAGCGCAGGTGAAGTGAGGATAACAGTAATGTTTGCCGTCACCGCTGGCCGTACTGATCCTCTGAAAGAAATAATATGTTGGTTTCAACAGTTTCCACGACAGATTCACCACGTTTACGATAACATTAGTTACTTTCAACAGTTAGTTTTATCCAAAAGTTTACAACAGTGCAGCTGGACTTTATTCTGTAGCTGAAAATGTTTTGACTACCATCTGGGAGGCTTTCTCATTTCAAACCTGGAGAGTGTGGAGCTGCAGGCTGAAATGTTCTTCATGTAAACTAGACACACAAGCAGATAAGGTCCTTCCCTCCTAACGGAGGGTCATAAGGGTCCCTGCATGAAGGTGTTGATTAGAGTGAAACTAACTGGGTATCAGTCTAAAGGCTCTGTCATACCCCATAAGAAGTCAAGAAGCTGGTTCGCTGTCACGTGGTTACAAGACGTTTGTTTTTCTCACACACCTTTCAAAGCCCATGAGATCCTCGGATCAGAACTTCCAGGAAGCTCCTCCCTCCTCCTACAGCATTAAAACGGGTTTCTTCTCAACTCCCCTGTCCTGGTACAGCTGTTTGCTTCTCTAACCCCGACCAGACGTGTTTATTAAACAGACTGAGACATTACACATTGTTTGGATTTACAAATCTGACAGCGCACATTAATGAGTGAACGACGGGAACGTGTCCCTACGCTGCCCGGCCGAGGCGCACTTCCTCCCGGCCGCCTGTGTCTCCGTGGTCTCCTCCGTGCTCAGTAACTGTGATATATCCTTCCACAAGTTCTTTGTCAACTTTAGAAGTTTTGCTGGAACACTTGTAAAGATGGCTGTATTTTCTACCAGCCTCCAGCTGCTTCTCAGCAGAGCAGTAGAAGCTAAATGATTCCATTAAAACTCACCGGCTTTTCTGCATAAACATGTATAAACCTCCAATGGAGCATTAAGCCTGATCCCCAGTCAGTTTCACTCTAATTAACACCTTCATTCATGTGACCAGAGGGGCCCATTTGTGAGTCAGACTAACAAAGACCCTAATGAGCCTCTATTGTGAGGAGAGTGAGTTAATCTGCAAGTGAATCCAGTTTACAGAACAACTTCACACTCTGCTTTTTGAATTGAAGAAGTTCCTTGGATGATAAGCCAAATCTCTTCAGCTACAGAATAGAAGTCCAGATGTTTTTGGTTTTGAAACATCTGGTTTTAACACATCAGCTTCAACATGTTAAGTTTACCATGTAAGTGTTAACATTTTACATGTAGCTCTCTACAACTCATCAGTCGTGTATTTTTTTAACTTTTTTTTTTTACCAGAAATTCATCTCTGATGAAGAACTTGGCCATGGTCACTTTGGGATCTTCATCAGCATCTGGAACAGCTGGAAACACAAACTTGGACTTTATAAAACGTTCTGTTCATTGTCCATGTTGTTGATGCTCATGCGTAATTCTTTTTACCATCAACAGGAACCTGGTAGTTTTTATACTCTGGAAAATAATCTTCCAGTTTAGATTTTCCTGCCAGAATCTTATCAGCCAGCACATCCTGTTTGTTCAGGAACAAAATCACAGAGATGGTCTTCAGAAACCTGCAGTCAATCACAGAGCAGCAAGTTATCTCCAGCTAACCACAAAGGGGAGTGACAGAAGAGGGGAATTTGTTGTCGTACCTGTTGGTCCAGATAGATCTAAAGAGGTCGAGTGACTCTCGCAGCCGATTGGTGGAGTTGTCTTCTCTGATCACCATGTTGTAGCTGCTGCTGGCAGCCACAAAGATGATGGCCGTCACGTCTGAAGGAAAGGAAAAACGGATCACAGATCTGTTGTAGTTTTGACAAACTTATCTTTGTTTTCTTACCATTAAAACACTGGATCCACTTTCTGCGTTCATCCCTCTGACCACCTACATCAAACATACTGAAACACAGAATATCTGCCGTCACTGATCTCTGAAGAAAACTTTATTATGGTCTACTTTGTTCCAGAGTCCCATTAAAAGACAGGCTGGCCCAAACATTCAGATCTGAGGACCAGAATTATTTAAAACATTCTTAAACTCACTGGAAGTTGACTTTGTCCACCTGAAACCGGGTTTCAAAAATCCCTGAGGTCAAAACTCGGCAGCGCAACAAATCCTGCAGAAAGAAGAGGAAGTTTAAACTGGAGTCATCCTGGATGCTGCAGCCTGATTGGTTGGAGCATTACCTGGTCAGTAGGTGTGTAGTCAGTCCTCCTGACAGCGTCCAACCTGTCCAAGAAGCTGGAACAAAGAAAAAGGAAGTGCTCAGTTGTTTGTCCTGCTGATGCAGGTTGATGTTCGGTGGTGGGAAGTTTATGGCTGCTGTCTCTAATTTGGCCACTAGATGGCAGCAACGGCTACATATTGAATCTTTAAAGAAAATTAATGCTAACATTTCACAGTTCATCTGATAGAAAAAAAAAGATTTACTGTGGGGTAAATTAAACATTTGATTAAACTTAAGCTTATTCAAAAAGTAGAGCTGCTGCCTCCCAGCAAGAAGGTTGCAGGATCTGCTCTTGACCTGGGGTCTTTCTGGATGGAGTTTCCTTGTTCTCCCTGAGCTCACCTGGATTTACTCCAGGTACTCCGGTTTCCTCCCACAGACCAAAAACATGCAGGTTAGGATCATTAGTAACTCTAAAATTGTCCCTAGGTGTGAGTGAGAGGGTGAATGGTTGTGTCCCTGCGATGAACTGGAGACCTGTCCAGGTGTCCCCTGCTTCTCACAGTGACTGCTGGAGACAGGCACCAGATCCCCATGACCCGGAAAGGAAAGGCAGGTAAAGAAAATGGATGGATGGATAATTCAAAAAGACATCTCAGTTAAACACTTGTCACATCCCAGCTCTGGTGGGAGGAGCTAACACGTGTGTGTGTGTGTGTCTTACTACTGAGCGCAGTCGATCAGCTGATATTCGTTGGAGCGCTCAAAACAAGCCTTTACACCTTCGTCCTCCCACAGTTTCTGAACATGGTCAAAAAAGTCCTGAGAGACAAACAGAGCCATGAGCGCCCCCTTTAGGATGCAGGAAGTCTTTTCACATTTGCAACCATCAAAACTGTTTTTAGGATTGGATGTTTCAGACAATAAAAAATGTTTGATGAGTTCTCATAAAGCAACATGTCTGCAGTGACATGTCTTCTTCTCAGGTGACTGCATCTGATTGGACAGTGGTGACAGCACCGTGATGCGTGTGTTCTGTCGACCAATCAGCTGCAGAGTCAGAGACAGCAGAAGAAGAGTAAAGACGTTTGTTTTGTGTCTTTGTGGTCCTCAGAGACTGGGTTGTTTGGATAATGAGGCCTCAAGTGACTCTCAGGTGTGTGTGTGTCTCAGGTGAACTCGTTACATCATGTCATTAACATCATTACAACAAACAAGCAGGTCTCCAGACGCCGCTTTAAAGGAGCAGTTCACCTTTTCTCAGCTCACCTGTTCGTGACAGCAGGTGCTTGTGTGTGTGTGTGTGTGTTTTTTCCTGGGTCTATTCTGTTGCTTTAAGAAACATTTAATGGTATTTAAGCACTGAAAGCTTCATGGATAAATTTACAATTAAACACAGAAACACAACAACACAATCTGCAGAAAATAATGTTCAAGTTGTTCATCAACATTCAGTTTTTTTTTGTAAAACAAAAAAATATTTTGATCAGTAATTGTGCAAAAAGTTTGGACCCCAGCGAAGAAGATATCAGTGATCTGATCAACACTCAAAGATCCCCATTTGGAAACTCACACCTGAGTGACATCACTAATCACATACCTCACCTGTATGGAAATGTGAGTTCCTTACCTCCGTGTATTCAAAGTCCAACAGCGGTGCAATGCTCTTGATGTATTCCACTCTGAAGTGGTTACCAGGGTTACCCAAAGGAATGGGTGGGGTCAGCACGGTCATGGCTGAAACAATGGTCTGAAACACACACACACACACATTGGCTGCTTAGGATGCTAGTCATCTGCTGTTATGCTGCATTCAGTGCCAACAGGGAATTCTTGGTTTCTAATTAAAAGTAGTGATGTGGTAAACTCAGGTGAGACCCCCTGTCCAAGTGAAGTCCTGCTCCTCCTGGTGTATGCTAGGAAAACATCAGGTGTGACACCAAGAGCAAAATCTAGTTAGTGTCATTTTTGTTGCAGCTGCTTGATCGTGGAACAAAAATGTTTCAGACCAATCACAGGGCTTCAATGACCTCATGCTACTGTCAGTCATGTGACTCACCACAATGGCATCTTTCACATTCTTCCTGATGTCCTGTACCTTCTGCTGCTTCTCTCTGAAAACACAAAGTTCCAAATTAATCTGAGCTTCATCAGATCTAAGCAGCATTGTTCCTGTGAAGATTTTAGAAGAACAGTTTGAAATTCAAGATTGAAACATCTGGACCTGTCCCGACCCGTTACCGGTCGGGCTTCAGACCGCCGATTACCGCTGTCCCGACCCGTTACCGGTCGGGCTTCAGACCGCCGATTACCGCTGTCCTGACCCGTTACTGGTCGGGCTTCAGACCGCTGATTACCGCTGTCCGACTCGACAAATGTTGGTTTGGACCTGCTACATGTCCCAAAGTCAGATTCCTCAGAGTTTGAAATAATGACGATATAAATGTGCGTCAGATCCGCAGCGTTTAATCCTTCAGAGAGTTTTTATGTTTTGAGGCGGGACACTGAGTTGGGGGCGTGGCCAACAGCTGCTAAATTGCATAATAGTGACGTAGCCCTAAAACAGCTCATTCTGAAATGAGCTCCAAACAGGCAGGACTGATCAGGTGAAATCTGAATATCTGAGAATGATTTTGTGTATTAAATGTAATGAAGATGTTTTGAAGAGCCCACAGACCCATCCGGACTGGTTCAAGGAAGCAGAACAGGTCCCCTTTAAATGACAAGAACATTTCATGTCTCCATGAGATCAAGACTGAAAAGAAAAGAAACTCACTCATTGTTAAAACCACCGTCAACATGAAGAATCTTCATCTGCTTCACAATTGTGCTTTTACCCGATTCCCCTGCACCTACAAATGGACAAGAGGACAGGGGGACAAAAGAACCGAACAGAAAGATGAGACAAGGGACAAGTGGAAAGGAAGGACAAAGTAACACAGGGACAGAATGACAAAGGGACTAGAGGACAGAAAAGGAGAAGTACAGAAAGACATAGGGTCAGAAAGAAGGACAGACAACAGACAGAAGATTGAGGGATAGAAAGACCTTGGACAAAAGGACAGAGAAACGGGACAGAAAAATGGAGGGACAGGAGCACAGTAGACAATAAACAAATAGTCTAGAGAGTTTCAGCCCTGCAGTAAGGCATGATGCTGCCTCCACCATGCTTCACTGTGGAGCGTCTCAGCATGATGCTGCCTCCACCATGCTTCACTGTGGAGAGTCTCAGCATGATGCTGCCTCCACCATGTTTCACTGTGGAGTGTCTCAGCATGATGCTGCCTCCACCATGCTTCACTGTGGAGCGTCTCAGCATGATGCTGCCTCCACCATGCTTCACTGTGGAGAGTCTCAGCATGATGCTGCCTCCACCATGTTTCACTGTGGAGTGTCTCAGCATGATGCTGCCTCCACCATGCTTCACTGTGGAGAGTCTCAGCATGATGTTGTCTCCACCATGCTTCACTGTAGTGATGGTTTCTCTGCAGGATGACGGGTGTTAGGTTTTGAACCATACATGGTGTTGTCCTTGATTATCTAAAGGTTCACTTTTGGTCTTAATTGACAACAGCAACTTCTTTTATTTGATAGTTTTAAGTAATTTGTAGAAATATTCCTTTAAAAAGGGATGTAAGGCCACAAAACAGAAATAATCCCAAAGAGGGATATACTTTGGCAACTCACTGTAGACAGACAGATTGACAGACAGGTGTCTCACCCAGCAGTAAGAGTCTGTGTGTAGCTTTATAAGCCTGTCGTTCCTTCTGTAGCTGTTTCTCGATCTTCTTGTTTGCTTCTCGTTTTGCTTTTTCATCCAGTCGTTCTTCGTCTGTTTTCCCTCCCAGACAGCCCATCTCAACTGGAACCACTGAAACCAGTAAGCAAACCAGCAGAGAACAATGAGAAACCTGTGAAGAAAAATCTGGAACCAGTAAATCAAATATAATTTGCTCCCACAGCAAATCAACAAACTCACTGAAAGAACATTTCTACTGATTCCAGCAACATTTAGAAAGCAAGAAAAAAACATTTAAACTATAAATCAACCTTAAAAAATACCTAGAGCCCTCAGAATAGCCATTTAAAACTAAACGTTAAAACCTTTTTAAACCCTTTTGTTTCTATAAAATGAATGCAAATCAAACACCAGGGACTTGAAACAAAACTGAAGGAGCTGAAGCTTTAAATCGTTTCAGAAACCAACTGAACTATATGAAACCTGGTCAAGTCTTGGTTCACTGACCTGTTTATGATCACTGACCCGTCACGTCTCCACAGGTCCTGATCAGATGGCCTTTTTGCTGTCCATTAAGGTCCGCAGAGACAAATCCTGGAACTAGAGACTGCTCCTGACTCCCAGTCCAGATCCAGGTCCAGGTCTGGTTCAAGTGACAGAACAAAAGGTTCCTACGGGTTTTTAGACGTCTACCATTGTTGAACAGTGAAACACCCAAGCAGCTCTGGCTCCCACTTGTCCCCCCTCCCCCATGTCTCTGATGGCTCCTCATTAGTTGTCTTCCTCGGTTTTCTTCAGGGGATTTTGTGTTTTTCCTTCAACTGCCTGATGGCACAAACACAAACCAGTTTCCTCCTGGTTTCAGTTGAACTGACCCAGGACCAGCAAACCAGCAGACTAGGAGACATTTCCAATATTTAGTTTTTTAAAGTCTGTTAATTACAGTTGTTTTGTTTTTTTTCTGAGGAAACCAAACATATCCAAGGATATCAGCACAACCAGCTCCTCCCAGCTGTCAGCACGGTGGTGGAGGGCTGATGGTTTGGGCTGATTCTGGAGTCAGATGTGAGGCCGTCTGTTCAACAAACAGGACAATGATCCCAAACACAGCAGAACAGTCCAGAACCAGAACCAGAACCCCAGAGAGCTGAGCAGAAACCAATGACCTGAGAGTGGGCCACAACTCCTCCACAACCAGGAACCCACTGAGAGTTCTGCTGCTGGAGGAGGTTCTGGACCAGGGGACAGAAACAGTTTTGGTTTAATAGATAATGACTTTGTACTTGAGGTGAATATTTTTGGAAATTGTTAAAGATCAGTTAATTTTTTGTTGTATCCTGATATGTGAACACTAGAACTGAAAGAAGGTGGACTTTGTTCTCTCCAGGATCGTAAATACCCACCCAGACCTGGTCCGAGTGATCCTGCTGGCAACACATCATTAATGACCTTGATGAAATCCTAGTTTAACTTTCTTGTTAATTAGCTCTGAGAGTTTACACCAAAACAGTTTTTCTCCCACTTAGGGTGTTTAAACTTTTCCACTTGTTTGCTCTGACCCATTATTGGTGACCTGTACTGATCCGGATGCTGGAGATAGGCACCAGCTCCCTGAGACCTGGAAAGAAGAAGCAGGTAAGGTTTACGGATGGATGGATGGATGGACTCAGCTTTTTTTGTCTCCATCTGGTGGCCTGATTTCATCATTGCATCTTATTACACCATCACCATGGCAACGTGCTGATGCTACAGTCAGTAGATTCACTGACTTTATTTTATTTTTATTGAGCTCAGTTTCCTAGAGCGGTCTGCCACAGCTGGCCCCGCCTCCTTTTATGTCACCAATCAAGGAGGTAACTCCGCCCACACAATCAGCCCACAGAAACTCTAAAAACAAGTCTTTAACATTTGAAATCAGACAAATGGGACACTGGAGTATTCTATAAAAAGCACTGAAAAAATGACAACAGCAAAAAAAAAGTCATTATTTTTATGTTTTTATTTCATTTCACCTTTAGGAGGTTCCAACCCAGGATGACCATGGACCAAAGTCTTCAACCTGAAGTTAGAAAACAACAACTGAATATTAAGGTCTAAACAGATTCTGATGGTCTGAACACATCTGAACCAGATCTAAACCAGACTAAAGTCAGATCCTAATGAGATAGTGGCTGTATGAAATGATTCTGGCAGCAGAAACAGATGTACACCAAACCAGACTGACTTCTGCAGATGGTCCTCACAGAATGAGCCGAGCTGCTGATTCATAGACTGAAAGAACTTCTGCAAAACAAACAGGGTCGCAGTTAGACCGGGATAAGATCTCAGATCCAAACCTGGTTTCAAAACTCATACAAGTACACGAGAAACAGGAACACATATCCATGTTCCACTTTCACTTCAAGCTTGGGTCCTGAGAGCTTGAGGGTTCTGTTCAGTATCTTAGCTGTTCCTAGAACTGTGCTCTTCTGGACAGAGATCTCTGAGGTCGTTCCTGGGATCTGTTGGAGCCACTCTTCCAGTTTGTGGGTCGGATGACAACTGGTACCACTGAGGCGTTGACTCTGTTTCTGTTGACTCAGCCTTTGGTGTTTCTCCAGCTTCTTCCTGATGTTACGGTCTCTTTGGACTGAACAGAACCCTCAAGCTCCCAGGCCTCTAGTAGAGGACCTGAGCTTGGAGTAAAAGTGGACCCGCCCATGTAGAACAAACAGAGAGAGATGGAAGATATATATATACACACACACACACACACACATACATAGTATTACATGAAGATACTGTAGGTCTGGGTGAAAAATCAGGGTGAAATCTGAAATAAGGTTGAATAACATCCTGTGACAAAAATGTTTGAGTATGAGTGCAGTATCTCTGTAGTGTTTCTGTAGTACCAGTGTAGTATCTCTGTAGTGTTTCTGTAGTACCAGTGTAGTATCTGTAGTGTTTCTGTAGTACCAGTGTAGTATCTGTAGTGTTTCTGTAGTACCAGTGTAGCATCTCTGTAGTATTAGTGAGTCAGTACCAGGATCTGGGTGTTGATGGCGTTCAGGTTAGATGAGTTTTCTTCCAGCTGTTTCAGCTGATCACTGACACCGTTTTCAAACTGCTGCAGCAACAAGAACCTACAAAACACACAATCATCACACAGAATCTCCCTCCCATAAACAAAACATCACAAACATAAACATTTGTTTGTATTTTGAAAACAAATCTTGGACTAAAGCTGATAATTAAACAGATCCACTACAGAAGTGGGAGGTACCTGTGTTGATGGACAGGTAAGTGAAAGTGGGAGGTACCTGTGTTGATGGACAGGTAAGTGAAAGTGGGAGGTACCTGTGTGTATAGACGGGTAAGTGAAAGTGGGAGGTACCTGTGTTGATGGACAGGTAAGTGAAAGTGGGAGGTACCTGTGTTGATAGACAGGTAAGTGAAAGTGGGAGGTACCTGTGTTGATAGACAGGTAAGTGAAAGTGGGAGGTACCTGTGTGTATAGACGGGTAAGTGAAAGTGGGAGGTACCTGTGTTGATGGACAGGTAAGTGAAAGTGGGAGGTACCTGTGTTGATGGACAGCTGTCAGCAGTGAGGACACGTGCTGTTGACTCTTCTTTAAAGACAGAAGAACTTCAGCTTCAGCTTTCTGCCAACAGAACATTGAAAGGTGTTGATCAGTCAATGATTTCAACCAATAATGAACAAGCCTGATCAGCAGGTGTGGCTACAGACGGTGAAGTGTTGTTCCAGCTGTGCTCTACAGGACTGGAAGGCAGTTGTAATGTCAGAGGTCAGCTGGGACTCTGGCTCCGCCCACTGCTCAGACCCAGGCTGCTCTTGTTGGCCAACTGTCCACGGTCCATCTTTGAGGAGACCCTCCTCTACAGTTGGCCCCATCCCTTCAGGTGTATGATCTACAACCAGGTGAGCACCAGTAATTTAAGCAAACCTAAACTTTAAATAAACTACATTTTAAATGAGTACCAAATACTGTTGAGTAAGACTCCTCCTCCTCCTCTTTCTGAGGCTCCGCCTTCTTCTTGTGGGCCGACACACTCTCAGTCTGGTCTGACTGGTAACCTGCCCAACAGGTACCATCAGGTTAGTCTTTGTTTAAACTTTACATTGCATCTTTATTTTCTGCTCATCAGTGCAGCTCAGACCTAAATCTGTAGTTTTTCTCTTCCTCAGAACGTCCTGCAGAATCAGACAGAAAACAGGTGAAAATTGGGTGAAAGTTTTAATCAGATCAAATTCAAATCAAATCAAATTTATTTATAAAGCACATTTAAAAACAACTGTTGTTGACCAAAGTGCTGCACACATAAACATTCAATACAAACATACAAAAATACAATAACATTACAAGTCTCACAATGTATTAAAAGCCAGTGAATATAAATGTGTTTTAAGAAGAGATTTAAAAACACCAAGTGTTGAAGCCTGTCTAATATGAAGGGGCAGCTGATTTCAGTCTAGGAGCTACCACTGAAAACGCCCGATCACCTCTGTGGACCAGCCTGGGTCTTGGGACAACTAAGCACAAGTGGGCACTTGATCTAAGTGATCTAGAGGGCACATAAGGCTGCAGAAGATCAGACAAATATGCAGGTGCCTGCCCATTTAGGGACTTATAAGTCAACAATAAAACTTTAAAATCTATTCTAAAACGAACGGGGAGCCAGTGAAGGGAAGCAAGCACTGGGGAGATATGTTCACGCTTTTTTGTTCGCGTTAAGAGACGAGCTGCAGCGTTCTGAACCAGCTGTAGTCGTGAGAGGCCGGCCTGGCTGACACCAACATACAAAG
>NC_051450.1:23567066-23576036 GCF_001649575.2 Kryptolebias marmoratus | reverse complement strand
CTGTAACCCGTTAACGACCCGTCTGTAACCCTTAAACGACCCGTCTGTAACTCGTTAACGGCCTGTCTGTAACCCGTCTGTAACCCAGTAACGGCCCGTCTGTAACAGCCCATCTGTAACCCGTTAACGACCCGTCTGTAACCCGTTAACGACCCGTCTGTAACCCGTTTACAGCCCGTCTGTAACCCGTTAACGACCCGTCTGTAACCCTTAAACGACCCGTCTGTAACTCGTTAACGGCCTGTCTGTAACCCGTCTGTAACCCGGTAACGGCCCGTCTGTAACAGCCCGTCTGTAACCCGTTAACGACCCGTCTGTAACCCGTTAACGACCTGTCTGTAACCCGTTAACGACCCGTCTGTAACCCTTAAACGACCCGTCTGTAACTCGTTAACGGCCTGTCTGTAACCCGGTAACGGCCCGTCTGTAACAGCCCGTCTGTAACCCGTTAACGACCCGTCTGTAACCCGTTTACAGCCCGTCTGTAACCCGTTAACGACCCGTCTGTAACCCATTAACGACCCGTCTGTAACCCGTTTACAGCCCGTCTGTAACCCGTTAACGACCCGTCTTTAATCCGTTTACAGCCCGTCTGTAACTCGTTAACGGCCTGTCTGTAACCCGTCTGTAACCCGTTAACAGCCCGTCTGTAACCCGTTAACAGCCCGTCTGTAACAGCCCATCTGTAACCCGTTAACGGCCCGTCTGTAACCCGTTAACAGCCCGTCTGTAACCTATTTACATTTTGTTGTTTAACAGAAGAAAAAGTGCTGACTCACTGTTTGACTTTAGAGATGAGTGTTGGATCTGATCAAACAAAATTTCTGCTCGGTTTCTGGGCTGAAACTAAAAGTCAGACTTTAGACACAAACTATGTGGTTGTTTGTTTGTTTGTTTGTTTGTTTGTGTTGTCACCTTTGGTGTCGAGGAATCTTCTTCACTGCTCGGGGATGACAGCGGTAAAACTAAAGAGATAAATGTTAGCATCCTGTTTGTCCTTTTATGTGAGTACAGAAGTTGTTGACTAAAGTCTGCACTGTGTGAACTTTGACCTGTCATTGATAGGAAACATATTCTTGATTCTATAATAAAACAGTAAATCTTCTTGAAGGTTTTAAAGGCGCGTCCTGTTCGTATAAAGTTAAAGTTAGTGATACAGGTTGGGGTAAAGCTGATTAATGAGTCGTCTCACCTCTCAGCTGACTCTTTTTCGGTGGTTTCTTCCGACTGTAGGACTGACCCATGTGTTTGTCTATAAAGGGGGATGTCTGGACAGTTCCACCTGTGACTGAAGGTTGGGGGGAGCTCGGTATTTTCTATGATAAATAAAAACAAACTAATCACATTCTGCAAATCACCAACAGTTCAAACAGAAGAAGCAGGAATTAAAAGAAAAAATGTCCTCCAAGTTTCAACAGATTTCAATCAATCCTGATCAGTGTGGAGACAGAAAGACAAGAGGAGAGGACAGGTGGGGACACACGGGGACAGACAGGTGCGTGTGGGGACAGACGGGGACAGACAGGTGCGTGTGGGGACAGACGGGGACAGATGGGGACAGACAGGTGTTTGTGGGGACAGACAGGTGCGTGGGGACAGACAGGTGCGTGGGGACAGACGGGGACAGACAGGTGCGTGGGGACAGACGGGGACAGACAGGTGCGTGGGGACAGACGGGGACAGACAAGTGTTTGGGGACAGACAGGTGCGTGGGGACAGACGGGGACAGACAGGTGCATGTGGGGACACACGGGGACAGACAGGTGTGTGGGGACAGACAGGTGCGTGGAGACAGACGGGGACAGACAGGGGTTTGGGGACACACGGGGACAGACAGGTGCGTGGGGACAGACAGGTGCGTGTGGGGACAGACGGGGACAGACATGTGCGTGTGGAGACAGACAGGGACAGATGGGGACAGACAGGTGTTTGTGGGGACAGACAGGTGTGGGGGGGGACAGACAGGTGTGTGTGTGGGGACAGACAGGTGCGTGGGGACAGACGGGGACAGACAGGTACATTGAAGACCCGCCCTGCAGCCTCCTCCAGCTCTTGCTGATGTTCACAGCTGAAGCTCAACTCCACGGTCTGACCTCTGATGTCCTGATGCATTATTGGATTAGTCAGCTTCACACGGAGGACCATTTCTGCCCCGGTGCATCATGGGAAAACAGAGACATTAGTAAATAAAACAACAAAATAATCCATTCATTTTCAGTCCATAATTTTACATTTAAATAATTTGAGTGACGAAGGCCACAGAAACTTCTCTTCCTCATGTTTATTTAAAGTCTTAAATATGCCCCCTTCAGGTCATTCTGAGGTACTGCATCACTTTTCCTACAACAAGTTTAAACTCAGAGCTGAACTAAGAAAAAGAAAAGTTTCGGACTGGTCGATTAATTAGTTGACTGCACACAGACAGAAATTTAGAGTTCAGTAAACTGAAAACTGAGTAAACAGGAGAAATAAATGCTTTACCAACAATTTAATTAGATTTAAGGGTTAAAATGAATGTTCCTACCATCATGTTCGACTTGCAGAGTGTAATGATCCACGTCCTCCTTCAGCAGGTGGATCGAACCCCAAAGTAAACCCTGAAAACAGGAAAACATCAGCACCCCATCGCGCCTCACGGGAGGAACGACCTGAACTCTACCAGATTCTGTCTTCGTCTTATGTTTGGTTTCAATATGGAGGAAACACCAAAATGTGCTTATTTATATGATTCTCTCCTAATAAATTTATCTAAAACCACTAAACTTATTTGACAATTAAAATAAAAACAAAACAATGTATTAGGTTTCACTCTCTTTTTCCTATAGGGCTTTAGAGAAGAAAGCTGCTGGATGCTGGCTGGTATCTTTCAACATATCTGCAGAACATTTTCTGGTTCTACATGTTCTACAGCAAGTAAGAACCAACCTGAGGATTGTCGATGAAGAAGCTCACACAACCTGAACCCACGTTAAAATCGATCCAGAACTCGTCCAGTTTGTCATCTTTCGGCCGAAACAGCTGCAGGAGGAAACATGATGTCAGAGTTCTCGGGAGGTAAACATTATAGGATGGATGTTTTCAGAGTTTCAGGTTAAAAGCTGTACCTGAATAGAACTGAAGAACACTCGCAGGCAGGGGAAGGTGTACACCCTGATGGACAAAAACACCAAAACAATCCAAAGTTAACCCTGATTATCAGATCTTATTGTCATAAACAAGAAGAAGGTGCATCACCTCCTCTGGTCTCCATGGTAACGGTTAACAAAGTTTAGGAAGCATCTGCAGTCCTGCAGATAGAACCAGGATCAGAGATTACAGTCCAACAAGTGTCCAAAAGGACAGGCGAGTCACTCACCACCTCAAAGTCTGCATCTCTGATGTCACAGAACGCAGAGCTGATGTCATGGCTAGAGAACCACTGATTGGTTCTTTGCTCGCGGTCCCGGCGTGGAGTCAGGCGACACAGAGCCTCTGACAGACTGACCTGCAGCTCGTAGTCTGAAACCGCATCAGCAGCAGGTGTTCAATAAACTGATGCAGCATCGATGGAACTGTGCGCATAAAACTCACCTCCAACTGTCAGAACAGCTGCTGCCATCTGAGATCTGTCACACAGGTGAGCAGGGAAACAGGTAAACACAGGTAAACACAGGCGAGCAGGTAAACACAGGTGAGCAGGAAAACAGGTAAACACAGGAAAACACAGGCGAGCAGGTAAACACAGGTAAACACAGGCGAGCAGGTAAACACAGGTGAGCAGGTAAACTCAGGTAAACACAGGTGAGCAGGTAAACAGGTAAACACAGGCGAGCAGGTAAACACAGGCGAGCAGGTAAACTCAGGTAAACACAGGTGATGAGGTAAACACAGGCGAGCAGGTAAACACAGGCGAGCAGGTAAACACAGGTGAGCAGGTAAACTCAGGTAAACACAGGTGATGAGGTAAACACAGGCGAGCAGATAAACACAGGTGAGGAGGTAAACACAGGTAAACACAGGTGAGGAGGTAAACTCAGGTAAACACAGGTGAGCAGGTAAACAGGTAAACACAGGCGAGCAGGTAAACACAGGCGAGCAGGTAAACTCAGGTAAACACAGGTGATGAGGTAAACACAGGCGAGCAGGTAAACACAGGCGAGCAGGTAAACACAGGTGAGCAGGTAAACTCAGGTAAACACAGGTGATGAGGTAAACACAGGCGAGCAGATAAACACAGGTGAGGAGGTAAACACAGGTAAACACAGGTGAGGAGGTAAACTCAGGTAAACACAGGTGAGCAGGTAAACAGGTAAACACAGGCGAGCAGGTAAACACAGGCGAGCAGGTAAACTCAGGTAAACACAGGTGATGAGGTAAACACAGGCGAGCAGGTAAACACAGGCGAGCAGGTAAACACAGGTGAGCAGGTAAACTCAGGTAAACACAGGTGATGAGGTAAACACAGGCGAGCAGATAAACACAGGTGAGGAGGTAAACACAGGTAAACACAGGTGAGGAGGTAAACTCAGGTAAACACAGGTGAGCAGGTAAACAGGTAAACACAGGCGAGCAGGTAAACACAGGCGAGCAGGTAAACTCAGGTAAACACAGGTGATGAGGTAAACACAGGCGAGCAGGTAAACACAGGCGAGCAGGTAAACACAGGTGAGCAGGTAAACTCAGGTAAACACAGGTGATGAGGTAAACACAGGCGAGCAGATAAACACAGGTGAGGAGGTAAACACAGGTAAACACAGGTGAGGAGGTAAACTCAGGTAAACACAGGTGAGCAGGTAAACAGGTAAACACAGGCGAGCAGGTAAACACAGGCGAGCAGGTAAACTCAGGTAAACACAGGTGATGAGGTAAACACAGGCGAGCAGGTAAACACAGGCGAGCAGGTAAACACAGGTGAGCAGGTAAACTCAGGTAAACACAGGTGATGAGGTAAACACAGGCGAGCAGATAAACACAGGTGAGGAGGTAAACACAGGTAAACACAGGTGAGGAGGTAAACTCAGGTAAACACAGGTGAGCAGGTAAACAGGTAAACACAGGCGAGCAGGTAAACTCAGGTAAACACAGGTGAGGAGGTAAACACAGGCGAGCAGGTAAACAGGTAAACACAGGCGAGCAGGTAAACTCAGGTAAACAGGTAAACTCAACCAGATGTGGGACATGGTGAACATGAGGACAGATCAGGAATTTGGTGTAAATTAGGAATCAAAGCTCTTAATGTAAACTGCATTTAAAGTCTGGATTTAACTACAGCTGCATGGATTCTGGGTTAGAGGGTCTCGGAGTAGTACAGTATCTGGGTCAGGTTCTCATCGTTCTGGATCGGTCTCCTTTGATCTCGGCTCAGAGACTCCAGGATGCTGTTGAAGGTTCTGATGGCCTGAAACAAAACCAGCATCGTTGTTTACCAGGGACCATCGCGGACCACCAGAAACCAACAGAGATCAGGAGGAAAAAGGACAAGACTCCACCCCCCACAGTAGGAAAACACCTAAAACCACAAAGGACCACAGGGACCAAAAATGAGCCATGACAAACTAAACGAGAACAATGCAGAGAAGTCCAGATCAGTCAAGTTCTTTTTTGTGTCAGTGGTTACCTCCAGTCTCAACGGGAAGTGGATTTGTGATTCCAGGGAGAAGCGAGCCAGCTGAAGAAGAACCACAGAGATCTGAGGACCTGACAGACACAGCCGAGTTCAGACGCTAAAACAATTAGAGCTGAAGATGGAGATTACACAAACTAAAACTAAACAAACCTGACAGAGAAGCTTGACCCAGCAGCTGAAAAACAAAAAGAGTCCACAGATCAGTGGAAACTATCTGATGATTGTTTTATTGGGAGGAATGAATGTTTTATGTTAAATACATAAAAAATGGAACAGAAAAAAGTATAAAGCTGGAAAATACCTGCAGAAATACTGAAGACTGCCTGAAATTCAAACATCAACATTCTTCTGTAAAGTCTAACAGGAAGTTGGGACCCTTTTTGTAACAATCAGACATGACAGAGCCAGACTCTTATTCTGAAGTATCTGTGAGCTTTATTGTGAAACTCCAGACTCAGTCCTCTTCCTGTGAATCCTCCGACCCTCTGACTGAATCCTCTCTGATTAGAGATGACAGGAAGGATCTGTGGGGGCGGCCATGATGGAAACACAGGAGGAAGCAAAGCATGCTGGGTAATATAGAAGCTGCTGAGGAGCTGGTTGGTATATGAAAAGTTAAAGAGAACCTTCACTTCCTGTTTGGAAGCTCAGATCCAGTGGAAGTCAATGAGAGTTTGGCTATGTGACCTCTGACCTCTGAGAGTTTTCAGAGAGGGCTGTTCTTATCAGATCATGTTTTCACTCATTAAGGCAGGAGTGGGAAACCTCTGGCTCCTGGGCCATGAATGGCCCACAGAACCCTTTTATCTAGCCTGCTGCACAATTTCAACACAAATAAAAAAAAAAACAAATAAAAATACTGACAATAAATGGTACTTTTGTGATGGATATATCTGATCCAGGATCAGGGTCAGTGAACACAACATGAGCACTGAAGCATCAGGGCGAGATAACATGGAGTGACTGACAGGTGTCAATCATGGGGACACGCCTTATTTTTCATTGAAATGGAAATCAAACGGATGTTTGTGATGAAGCTTAGCTGGAGCGGCTGAAAGTACAGAAGCAGAGAGATAAAGTCCGTTTGTGAAGGAGTGAATCATTGCTGCTTCGTTTCAGGGTTATAAACTGACCTGATGTCACATCACCACATTAAACAATATGTGTGAAAGTTACGGAATCAATAGGAGTAATATTTCATAATGTTCTTGGAACAATACCAGCACTGTTTTAACAGGTGCTTTACAGTTCAAATAAATATGGAAACTTTCAGTTAACGTCTGATGAGAGATTTTAGGTTGAAATGTTTGATGTTCAGACATCAAACTGGGGTTTTTGATCTTTAAATAATTAAAGTGATGATTGTTTAAAATGTTCTTAATCACAGATGAATAACAAAATGTTTACTGAGTTTTTAAAGTTGATGATGGTTGGTGTAAGTAAATAAACACTTGACCAGGTCTGCAGGTTCTGCAGGTGTTTCAGTCAGAAAACGGAGCAGAACCAAGAAAAGAACCAAGAACATCCAAAAACCAGCATCAGTTCTGTCAAACATCCAAAACATCCATGGCTGCAGTTCCCAGCATGCTCCTCACCAGGAAGTAGTCAAAGAACTCCTCTGTCAGGGTGAACAGGGGGGTGGAGCTTCTACAGAGGTCAGAGGTCAGCAGGTCCCGAACAGCTTCAAACCATAACATCACCTAAACAACAAACAGATGAGAGAAAAGATTCATCGATCCGAATATTGACCCTTCTGACAGATTATTAATTACCTTAGTCGTCAGTTCGAGGCAGATGAGCTTCTGCAGGTCGTCTTTGTTCTCCGACAGAAGAACTAAAGATTTCATCAGAACCAGAACTCTGCTGAACCCGCAGCTAGACAGCTCCTGGAAACAAACAAGCAAACAAATAAACACATCTGACCCCTGTAGTTCAACCATCAGAAGGTTGGATTGCTGAGATGTTCAATAAAAAGGTTGATTTAATTCATTATAGAACATTTAATTCACTTATATTCGATCAGAGTCAGAGTTTAAAGATCTAACAGTCCTCTGCAGCATTTGTCTCTGGTTCTGATCCAGTGGAGATTTCCTGTTTCTTCATAATCCATTTAAATAACTGACTGTAAATGAGTATAAATGAGAGGCCCCGCCCCCAGTTGTTACCATGGTAACGTCTGTTCTTGTTACCTTGGTAACCAGGTGGTTGAGCCTGTTGAGGGTGGAGCTGCTCAGTCCTTCATGATGAATCATAGAAACAAGTCGAGTGGAGTCTCCACGAAGCAAGCAGTCATCTACCTGCAGCTCAAACTGAGGCGCGCGCACGCACGCGCGCACACACACAGGAAACACACTCATTTACTAACAGTCAGCCAGAAGAAGAGCAGCTGATTAAACTGGTGGAGAAAACAATAAAAACGGATTCTGTGACACAAAGTTAAACCTTTTTAAAGTTTAAACCCGGTTCCTGCAGACAGACAGCAGGGGGCGCTGTTTACTGCCTGGTTCCGATCCACAACTGATGGATCAGCTTCTCACCAACACATTCAGAACCAGCATCAAACCGAACACTCAGACTAAAAACAAACATGGAAACAGTTTTCTTACCATCGCACGCGCCTCTTCTCGCTGTCTGCACACTGTCGGGAGCGCGCACAGCTGCAGGTAATTAACTCATCAGCTTCGGGGCCGCGCAGCAGCGGAGACAAAGTAGTTCCGGCTGAGCGGAGGGATATCAACCTGATACCAGCGGTATAAAAACTACAAATCCCAGAAGTCCATTCGGCAAACCCAAACCTCAGGAGTACCACCACAGGCCCGTCCAGCTGTCGAGGCTTTATTTAAGGTGGACAGATTTAAGGTGGAGTCAGGTCCAGATGTGGGAACTTGTTCTGAGGGTTTTATCCTGACTGGATTGGGGGTTCAAAGGCTCGTGTTAAATAGTTCCCATCAAAGACAGAAGATCTAAATCTGCTGTTTCATCAAAAAATTCAGGTCGATCAGCAAACAAACAGGACACAAAGAACTGAGGTTCCATTTTAAAGCAGAACTAGTTTCTGATTTCTTCTATTTTACAGACAAGCATCAAGAAAACCTTCATGAAACCTAAATAAACCAAAACTTTACATTAAAACATCAGTAACAGAAGATCCAGGTCTCTGCAGGTCAGACAGAAGATCCAGGTCTCTGCAGGTCAGAGGGTAGATCCAGGTCTCTGCAGGTCAGAGGGTAGATCCAGGTCTCTGCAGGTCTGACAGAAGATCCAGGTCTCTGCAGGTCAGAGGGCAGATCCAGGTCTCTGCAGGTCAGAGAGAAGATCCAGGTCTCTGCAGGTCAGAGGGTAGATCCAGGTCTCTGCAGGTCAGA
>NC_051450.1:23562959-23565440 GCF_001649575.2 Kryptolebias marmoratus | reverse complement strand
TGCAGGTCAGACAGAAGATGCAGGTCAGACAGTAGATCCAGGTCTCTGCAGGGCAGAGGGCAGATCCAGGTCTCTGCAGGTCAGAGGGTAGATCCAGGTCTCTGCAGGTCAGAGGGCAGATCCAGGTCTCTGCAGGTCAGACAGAAGATGCAGGTCAGACAGTAGATCCAGGTCTCTGCAGGGCAGAGGGCAGATCCAGGTCTCTGCAGGTCAGAGGGTAGATCCAGGTCTCTGCAGGTCAGAGGGCAGATCCAGGTCTCTGCAGGTCAGACAGAAGATGCAGGTCAGACAGTAGATCCAGGTCTCTGCAGGTCAGACAGAAGATGCAGGTCTCTGCAGGTCAGAACATGATACAAATATGATTTTGTTGAAAATATTAATAATTCGTTGTTGTGTGTTATTTTATTTCTGTGAGCTCAGGTGAGACAGGACTGGTTTCTGTAAGGTTCTGCTGGTTTCCTGACAGTTGGACCGGAAACCAAGAGTTCAGAGGATCCAGGCTCGGATCGGTTTTCCTGAGCTGTCCCTTAGTTCTTCTGTTAGAGACTGCTGGAGGACAAACAGAGGACATTTCCTCACTCTGCTGTCCTCATCTGCACTGTGCTTCACCTGGGCATGAATAGAGTCAATCAGAACCGGTCGGTTCGGACTGATTGGGTCTGAACTCGCACTCCTCCGGACTCATTAAAGGTTCTGGTGTCAGCAGCTTCGGATTCTTTTGTTTGTTTTGGGACAAACATCAAAGTGTTTCCACAACGAAACAAACAGAACCTCACCTGGATCCTCAGGTGTAACCGTGTCAGAGTCCGGACTCCCGCCCCCCGCCCCGGCTCGTGACGGTCTCACCTGTCTCTCCCGTCTCAGACTCACCTGACGCTCCGCGGAGCCGCACGCGCCGTCAGAACGAGCCGCGCGCGGATTCTCGATTTTTATGAAGTTTTAAAGCTTTTTACAGTAAAAGAACCGAACCGGAATCAGAGGCGCCAGAACCAGGACCAGGAGCGGGACCAGTGCTAGGACCTGAGGATCAGAACCGGGACCGGGATCATGTCCCGCGCGGACCAGCGGGACGAGTCGGACTGTGTTTGTTCTGTCGGGATGAAGCTCACCTGGGACATCAACGACCCCAAACTGCCTCAGGTACCGAATCGAACCGATCCGAACCCTGGCTCCGACTCACAGGGCTCAGCTGGACGGGGTCAGACACGATCAGAACCTAAACCAAGGTCCGGTCCGGTCCGGCCCGGCACAGTCTGATCAATAAAACGGATCCAAAACATCAGAAACTGAAGTTCTTTATCACATCGTTTCAGATTAAATTGTATTTATTCAAAAACTGAAAATACAAACAGACACATGCACAATAATAATAATAATAATAATAATAATAATAATAATAATAATAATAATAATAATAATAATAATAATAATAATAATGATAATAAAATTCGTTTAAATCAAAAAAGAAATATTTCTTTTTTTGTTTAAATCTTTAAAAATTCACATTTTATATAAATTGTGTTGATTTTCTGCTCAAACATTTGAAAGAAAATCAGATTTAAATTAATGATTTAAATTCAAGTTTAAGGTCATTTAAAAATATATATAGCCTATATATATTTTAAAAATCGAAAAGAAATTTGTACAAACCGTTGATAAGTTTAATCTTTACCAATAATCAATCTGTTACATTTATTAAAAAAAAAAGAAAAACAATATTTATAGACAGAAATGACAGATGGAGTTTATTTTATTTTATTTAAACTGAATTTTAATTTCTAGACAGAATTAACCTTTATAAAAAAACAGAAAACATGAAAAAATCCAAAAAGAAGCACAATAAGGCAAAGACTCAACAAATGCACTTTATTATTATATTATAATAGTTATAATTAATTTATAATAAAAGTATTAATAATAATTTATAATAGGAAGAATTATTGCAATAATAATAATAATAATAATAATAAAAATAATAATAATAATAATAATAATAAGAAGAAGAAGAAGAATAGTAATTATTATTATTATTATTGAAATAATTCTATAAATGTCTGTTCTTTTTTCAAAATGTTTAGAAAAAATTGATTTTTTTAAATTTTAAAACATAAAAAAAAAAACAAAAGACTGATGGTTGTATATAAAAAAAAAAAAACATTTCATCCAAAACCAGCTTTTAATCATGTACAAGAAGTCACAGGAAGTTATTTGAGTTCCACCCAGTTTAATCTGAACGTGTTCCTGTCAGAAATATTCAGAAAATGTTTCTGTTATTGATCAAATGTTCTTTATTTCTTTGAATTTTATGAAGAAACTGATGCCGTCAGTTTCAGTCTGGGACTCTGGGTTCTCTCTGCAGATTTAGGCGTTCTCGTCCTCTTTGGGCTGAGACAGAGACACGTTCCTCAGTCTGGGACTCTGGGTTCTCTCTGCAGATTTAGACGTTCTCGTCCTCTTTGGGCTGAGACAGAGACACGTTCC
>NC_051450.1:23560995-23561713 GCF_001649575.2 Kryptolebias marmoratus | reverse complement strand
CGTTCTCGTCCTCTTTGGGCTGAGACAGAGACACGTTCCTCAGTCTGGGACTCTGGGTTCTCTCTGCAGATTTAGACGTTCTCGTCCTCTTTGGGCTGAGACAGAGACACGTTCCTCAGTCTCTTTTAATCAGTTCTTTTACTGTTTGACCTCACAGAGTCCATCAGGTTGTATTTTTTAGTTTTTTCTTTACAGTTTAAGTTCGGCCTGTGAAGATTATCTGAAATCTTTTTAACAAACTTTTAAATCCAGAAACAATTTTTAAATTTACAGATGATGAACTCTGATGATTGAAGTGTTTCTTGCTCAGAAAGAACCAACAGCACCTACTTCCTGTGCAGATCGGACCCATGGATGCAGTCTCACATGAGGACTCAATGAAAGGAACAAATATTTTATGACAATAAGACATTAAGGCCGATGTGGCAGCAACCAAAGAAACTAAATGCAATAAATATAAAAACGCTGATGCGGCAGCAAAATTTAAACAAGCAGAAGACACGAGGGAACCAGCAGGCGGACAAACAGGATGTCAAACTAAAGAGTGAGTGAGAGCAGGGAGGACGGAGACAGATTGAGGACAGCTGAGATGAATGAACTTGGGGAGCAGGTGTGAATGGTCACCTGAAGATAGGAATAAAAAGGAAAGAACGGAAGATGACTCAAGGAAATGCAGACCTGTCTATCAGTAGTACAGGTGCTGGTCATAAAATTAGAA
>NC_051450.1:23542998-23560895 GCF_001649575.2 Kryptolebias marmoratus | reverse complement strand
CTCCCACACTGAAACCAGCTCCCACACTGGAGCCAGCTCCCACACTGGACCAAACTCCCACACTGAAACCAGCTCCCACACTGGACCCAACTCCCACACTGGACCTAACTCCCACACTGCAGTCAGTCAGGTCTCACACTAACCAATCCATATCGCTGATGAATATTTCTGACAGCTGATTGGAGTTTTGTTGTACACTCCTTGAGATGCAGCTTTGAATTGAAAACAAAAACAGTTTACATATAAAGTTTAAAGCCAACTAATGAGCCCCAAAGTTTTTGACCCCCAGTGTCCCTAAAGTCTCATTTTACCAAACAAAGTCAAACACTTGCTGGTTTTGGTCCTACAGATGAGCTCATGGTGGTTGTGTGGACATTGCTAACAGTCAGAAAACCTTTAAGTGTTTATGTGTATTTAAAACTAGTTCTAAGCTCAACTTTTGCCACCGCTTGAACTTTAAATGCTGGTCCTCTACCAGAGATCTGGGATGGTTCTACACACAGGAAGGGCTCTCCTTTTATTCTGTTTTACAACTTCTAGTGAGACACCTTTTAGATTGTTCCTTGGTGTCTTGATGCAGCAGCTTAGAGGGCATCTGGCTGGAGTTTTTTTTTTTGGCATTCTGGTGTGGAGTCCTGGACAAGTGTTGGCAGAGTTCTGGATAGGAGCTGTGATGTATGTTGATAAAGTCATGGACCTGTACTGTGGGATTGGTAAAGACCTAGATAAGTGTGGTGGCTAGAATCTATGTGGTGGCAAAGGTTCTGGTAGTGGTTGTATAGTTGGGTTTGTGGTGGAGATTGTGGTTGGGGCTGTTATTGTGGCTTTGGCTGTAACTGGAGCTGTAGGGTTGAGTGTGGACATGGCAGAGACCTAGTGTAGGTCTTGACTTGTGGTTGAGCTGGGGCTGCAGCCAAGGTGTGGTGCATGGCTGTAACTGTAACTGTGGGGTGGATTCTGGCTGTGACTCATGCTGTAGCTGTGATGGGTTGAGTGGATGGAGCTGGGGTATAGAGTTGAACCACATGAGCTTTACTTTCTGAGGGAAGACTGTTTAATAGCAGACCAGTACCAAAAGGAGAGTTTTGTTCCTCATCTACCAGCAAAGGTATGGGTATAGAATCAGGGTCTTTAGCTCCAGTGCTTCCTCTGTTGTTGGTCTCACCAGTTTTTCATCCAGCCATCGGACAGATGGAGGTGTTCTTCTCCATTAACCGGGAAATGTCTTGGCTGCCGAATGACTCAAAAACCTTTCTGTAGTCACCCACCGAGTTCATGGTTTGGACTCGGCCATAAGATGAGCTATTAAAGACTCAAATGCAGATGAAGTGTACAAGGCAGCTGGGGAAGGGACTTAGCTGGACATAACCAGGATAGGAACCAAACAAGGATCTGCCAATGAACGAACAAAAACCAGACGTATACTGTATATACACGACACTGAGGCAGTTTGACTGATGGAGTACACACCACTAAGAGATGAAACCAAACTATGGGTTAAACTTATATGGGGAACAAATCATAATGTCAGGTTTTCAGATATACCCAAGCGAGCAGTTCGGCCACAGACAAACGCAGAAGCCAGCAGGTAACGGGAAGTGAATTTATTTACAGTGTCAGGGAATATATACAGAAGGGAACCGGAACCAGGACCTGAGAAACGGAGAATCAGGTGAGTATGGGATCGTGGAGGAGAGGAACAGCAGGTATGGCACAGGTAATGTTTCCNGTGTGATATTTCTTACTGAGCGGGCAAAAGTCCAAAACACGGAAGAGATGACGGAATTCATCCTTGCCCAGTGATAGTCCGATGTAGGTTCCAGAGAGCGAAGTCCAGGTGAGGTGAGTATTTCCCGGGTGCAGGTTTAGGTGATGATTATTCGGACGACTGACCAGTCTTTGAATCCAGGAGGCAGTAGTCGCAGGCACAGGTAGGTTCAGTTGCGCAGGTAAGTACGTCACTAGGCGGCAGGCAGTAGAAAACAGACCAGACTGGTTCCAGATGGCGAGGTATCCTGAACACAGGTTTAGCAGATACAAAAAAACAAACTGAGATCACAACCAGGAGTACACAAAAGCTCAGTTAAGTTTCTCACAGGCTCTGCACGTTACCAAATGGTAAACAATGCTCCAGCACTGATCTGGTCCTCACTGCAGCCTTAAGTACTCCTCCAAGTCCCATCAGCTTGATCAGCCACAGGTGTGAGAGGAGTGGTGATGAGGCGTCCGTCACCAGCTCAGGAGACGCCCACCAGGAAGTGCTCACACACACACAAACCACCAATCACCACACATAAAGTCATAAAAAGATGTATAATGTATAAAAATAAAAAGATGGAGGACTTGGAGCACCAGATCTGAGCATTTATTTGTGAATCCCTTTTATTAAAAATGTTTTAACTGCTTTAAGCAGAAATGCCTCATGGGTTGTAGACAAACAGATCTATATTTGTAAATTAAAAGGCAGAGTGAGATCTGGAGTCCCAAATTATAAACTTCTTTACAAGAATATTAAACAAAAACTAATCCATTTGAAGATTACCTGCAACTGTAATTTAATGTAGCTGTTTTATCAAAACTAAGAAATATCTTATAAGTCAACAGGATGAAGATGAAACATTTAGGCATCTTCTACTTGACTGTTTCAGAACTGTGGAGACATAAGACAAAATGGTGTCAATAGGTTTTAAAGTTGAAATAAATGTAACATCTGTTTTTTATGACTTTAAAGAAAGATTCACAAATTCAAAGAGACTTTTGTTCACATACCTGGGAAACAAGAGCAAATACGGTTTTAGAACAAAAAAGATTACAAACAATGCTGTTTTTAAGAACTTTGTGACAAACCTTGTGAGGAGGAAAACAGTGGACCTCAAATGTAAATCACTTCTGTCTTGGGACTGTTTAAACAGCTAGCTCAGGTCCTCTACCAGAGGCCTGAGATCTTCAGGGTTCTGTTCAGTATCTTAGCTGTTCCTAGGACTGCGCTCTTCTGGACAGAGATCTCTGAGGTTGTTCCTGGGATCTGTTGGAGCCACTCTTCCAGTCTCGGGGTCACAGCACCGAGTTCAGCCAGTAGGTGGAGATCATGTCAGGTGCAGTCCAGCTTTTCCTTCCGGAGACTCTGTCACTGTTCTGGTTCCTGGTTCTTGCTCTGGGAGATTGGTGTGTTCAGATCTTAGATCCTGAAGCCATGGGGCATTATCGTTGAGTGATGCCTCCTTCTCCAGTATGGCTCAGTCTCAGCTCTGGGTGGATCTATTCTCTTGTTATTGCCATTGAGAATACTCTTTGGATGGTACGGTGGAGAAAACCCTGTTTATTCTCTTGGCTTCTGCTTCTTCAGTCTACCTCCTCAGATGAGTAGCCAGAGCTTTGAGGTGTTGCTTGGCAGTCTCTACAACCTTAGGTATGGACAAGTTGTGGTATTTCTGTAGGCAATCTGTAGGTGTGATAGCAGGTTTCGCTCTCGAACGTTGGAACACTGGGTTCGAAGTTGTTTCATAGTCAGTTTGGATAATGGGTACCCATGTTTCCATAGATCCCAAATCCTTTCCATATAACCCCTCTTTCTAGGCTCATATAGTAGCATTCCAACAGTGTTGAGTTTTCTGACCTCATCCATGAATGTCTTGTTTTAATAGCCCATTTCTCGTCAGAATGTTCTGGTTCTCCAACATCTGGCGCAAACCTTGTTAAACCAGGAGACGGTTGAGCCAACATGGCATAATTTTTATGTCTCTCGTTCACTGTGTAACCGAAAGTGATTGGAGGGTACCAGGATTCAAAGTTGTGTGACTTAACCAGGACATGGCCTGGTCCAAAATAACATCAAGGCTCCATACATTTGAACTCAATGACAAACTCTAGTGTATAAAGAAGATTCAGTATTAACATAAACTAACTTTTTCTTTGATATTACCTGTCATAAAAATTTTAAAAGAACCCAACAACTCAGGAGATAAACTGGTATCTGGTCTGTTTTTATCTTTCAGGACATGAAGCAGTTTGACCCATTCCAGGAGTGGACAGACGGTTATGTTCGGTACATCTACAGCGGTGAGATTTAGTTGAAGAAAATCTCACTTATCTTTAGGTTTTGGTTTTATTGTGCATTCACTTGAAAGAGGTCTCTCTTGAGATGACTTGCATAAATAAAGGTGAAATAAAATAAATTGCATTGGTTTTGAGGTCAGCTGTTTGTCCTCATGTGATCCAGTTAGTTCCAGTTTTCATCTGTTTCAGATGTTCAGATATCACCTGACCTGGCAGGTGGAAATCATCATGACTGAAACTGACTCTTAGACATTAGAGGGCTGAAATCCTGGACAATCCTAAAGACTCTTAGGGTGATTGACACCAGCATAAATCCTGGAGACCTCTCTACACCTGGACAGAAAGAAAAATCTTTTATCACTTACAGATCAGGATTCTTACTTTAACTTTTATAAAAGTTGCAATGTAATGGCCTTGTAGTTTCACTGATGGAGAACTGTTATCAGAACAGGAGTGTAAACCACATCAGACAATGACCCAGATCAAAACCAGGTTTACTCATTGGTCAATGTGTTTGCCATGTAAACTAAAGGCATTTCGAAATATTTATTTTTCTGTTGATCACTTGTATTTTTAAAATAACATTATCTTTTTTACTTAAAGCAAGGAACTTTATATGTCACTATAAGAAGTTTATGATTCACTGAGAACCAGGAATACAAAACTCAGCAGTACTTCCAGATCCTGTGTCTTCAGAAGGGACAGAAGAGAGACCTGCTCTAAGACCTCATCCAGACCTCTAAATGTCCTCAAAGACCTACATGAAAGACCTCTGAAACATTAAACATCTCTGACACCTCAGTGATCTTCACCTGGTTACAGATTGTATGACAATATTACAGGTTTATTGGCTTCTTCTTCCTGATGACATCATATTGGTAGTTTTACTGAACCAAAATCGTTTTTATATTTTTCAGCTGACGATAAGAATGCTCAACGACATCTGTCCGGCTGGGCCATGAGGAACACCAACAACCACAACTGTCAGATCCTGAAGAAGTCTTGTTTGGGCGTAGTGGTCTGTTCTCGAGGCTGCACGCTGCCAGATGGGTCCAGACTGCAGCTCCGTCCTGCCATTTGTGACAAGGCTCGGCAGAAACAGCAGAGTAAGAACAACCATAGTTGAACCTGGACCGTGTCTTTTGAGTCCATTTTGACCTGATCAGACTCTGTGTGTT
Source organism: Kryptolebias marmoratus (assembly GCF_001649575.2). Classification (NCBI taxonomy): domain Eukaryota; kingdom Metazoa; phylum Chordata; class Actinopteri; order Cyprinodontiformes; family Rivulidae; genus Kryptolebias; species Kryptolebias marmoratus. The sequence continues at coordinate 23,555,661 of NC_051450.1, read as the reverse complement.
TCAGAAAAGCTGTGTCCAAACTGTAACGCTGCTCTGGAGCTGCTGCCTTGTCGAGGTCACAGTGGTTACCCTGTTACCAACTTCTGGAGAGTTGACGGAAAGGCCATCTTCTTCCAGGTTAGTTTCATCCTTCTCGTCCTCCTCAGTTCAGACTGCCTACATAATGTAACACATGATACACCCAGGATAACTGCGTCCTGTCAGGAGACTTAACCAGATCTTTACAGGATAGACAGGTTTCACAAAAAGTCACTTGGGTTTAACAGACTTCAACTGGGTCCTAAACCAGATTCTGACAGTCTGGATAAGTTGATTCAGCTCATGAGTCTAGACTCTGGTGTTACATCTAAAACAGAACTGGTTCTTGAGAGTCTGAACAAGAGTTTTTCTTTTTTTCTGATTCTAAACTCGAGACCAGTTTTTTTTTTTTTTTTGCTGATTTTCTTCTACTTGTAATAACATTTAGTATTATTGTTTGGGTCCTTCAGGCTAAAGGGGTCCACGATCATCCGAGACCAGAATCCAAATCTGAAACTGAAGCCAGAAGAAGTTCAGTAAAGAGACGAGTCAGCTCGCCACCGTTCACACCCAAAAGACGACTCATTGAAACACAGGTCAGCATAAGGCATAAGGTTGATGATGTGTATCTCTTTATTTGTTCACTGCTTGTTTGCTATTTGTTTGTTGTTATTTATGACTTTTTGTTTTCTGTTACTTTGTTGTTTACTGTTTTAGGCTATTGGCCCCGCCCTTCTCTGTGTTGAACCAGCAGATCGGATTTCATTTATTGAGCCAAATTTCTCTCAGCATTACCCAGCATTCCAAAGTCCAGAGCCTTACTACAATCCCCACAATGCACTGGGAGAACCCCCACCCACACTCCAGAAACCAGCCAATCCCAGACTGTATATGAGCAGGCCAAGCTACGAGTTCCAAGGCTACCTGACCTCACCTTCATATCCTGTGACCTCTGACCTCTGCGATCCCAGGTTAGTCTCACACAGTCAGTCTAGACCAGTTCTTGTTTGTGTGAACAGACCCAAACCAGATTTTGATTCTATAATAATCCAGTTTGTTTTGCTTCAGTGAGTATGACCCAGATCCTGGTTTGTTTGCAGGGTCACACCAGTCTTGGGTCCGTCTTCAACTCCTTCATCAGCAGCTCCTCTCTCCTCCTCTTCCTCAACCTTTGATACACAGACAAAGCCCCCACCAGCCTGGAAGGAGCTGCTGAAGAACTCATCCCCCTACAATGACAACCACCATTATTACAGCACCGAGTACCCCTGCCGTTATCCCAGTAACCCTCCAGGTTCCCCCGCAGCTCTACAGACCATCATCACCACAACAACCAAAGTGAGCTTAAGTCAGCCAGATAACCTGTTGCTGAGCCTGTAGACGTTCAGTGGTCAGGGTGTTTGACAGAAGCTGTAAGAGTCCTATGTGCGGGGGTGTCTGAAACCTTTTTGTGCTGCTGTTGAAGGACTGCAGAGGCCAGTGAGATGGCAGCAGCTGATCAGCCTGTAAACAGACCTTCTTGTTAATTGTAAATGGGTCTCTGTTTTTACTGTAAATTCAGTTTGTGTACCTGAAAAAAGAAAAAAAAAACTTGACATCTGTAGCAACAGTAAATATGAGGGTGTGTTTGTCTCACTCTCCTCTGTAGGTCTCCTACCAGCCCTGTCCGAAGCCTTCTGCAGCCCTGCCTCCATACCAGTCTTGTCCTAAACCTCCAACGGGCCTCCCGTCCTACCAGCCTTGTGCACCTTCCAAACCCCCAGTCCTCCCTGGCTGCTCTTCCCTGCTGGATGATGCCTCCTCTTCTTCATACTCCACTGAAGTGAAGGTCACAGAGGAGTCGGGTGGTGTCATAAAGTCTCTGTTTCCTCCAGAACCTCTGCAGACCAAACCAGAACGAGCTGATGGCTATGACTACCACTATGCCTACCCCAACACATACCGCTATGATGACTATTAACTCTGTTACCATAGTAACGGCAGCTAATATTGACTTTGCTACCGTAGCAACTTCTGCTAATATGAGCTATGACAACCACTAAATTGGTTATAATAGCAACTGCAGAAAATGTTGAGCTCCAATGACTACTGACTGTGTTACCATGGTAACTGCAGTTAATCCTGAAGTACAACAACGACTCACTTTTTGTTACCATAGCAACTGCAGCTAAAATCAAGCTACAATGGTTATTGACTTTGTTACCATAACAACCACAGCTAAATCTGAAACCATCCACAGAGTGTTGGGGGTCAAACAGAAGTAAGACACACAAAGAGTTCGTCAAACCCTCCTCCACTGAGGAATATCCCAGAACGTGTCTTCGAAGGAGAAATGTTTTAAATGTTGGACACTTGATCTCTTCTTTGTTGAGCTTCTATCAAAACAAACATTAGAAACTGTGAATCAGCCACTGTGGCATCAGAAGATCCAGGACTGGCAAAGAGGATGAATCAGTCCCGTTGATGGTCCACATAAAATAACTCTGATCTCAAGATGTTACTTCAGGAAAACTCTGAGAACATTGGTTCCTGTGAGGAGAACATTCTTCAGACTCAGAAGGGTGGGTTTAAGAGGAACTTGGAGAGTAAAACTTTTTCTGATGTTAACAGATCTCCTTAAATGATCAACTGTCAGTTAAAATGTTTTAAATGTTCAGATAATTTCATCTTTCAGTTGGAGAAAGGAAAAGTTTGGACTTCATATCTCTGAACAGAACAGAGATTTCTAAAATAATAATAACAACAAATAAAAACCATCAGACTTTTCCTTCCAGTTCTTTCTGATGAGGCAGGTGTGTTTGTCTGGATCTCTGAACACAAAAAAATCACCGGAGCATCCAAATGAACCAGAACCACACAATATCTTTTTTTTTAGTCTGAGATGATAATGTGAAGATCTTATATTCATCTTTCACTCGTGTAACATTTCAACAGATACGGCTGAGAATAAACTTAAGTTATGTGTTTGAAAACAGTGTTAGTGTGTTTTATTCACTGACGTGGGTCTCTGACATTCATTTTCAAAACACAGGAAATTTAACCAAATAAAAACAAGAAATATAACCCAACATATCAACAGGAAACATAAAATGAAAAAAAAAAAACAATTAAAACACAACATAAAAACAGGAAGTAGAATATAACATAAAACCATTTTCTTTACCTTCTTTTCTTTTTCCTTCCCGGACTGTGAGGACGCTGGTGCCCATCTCCAAAGGTCATTGTGAAAGAGGTGATTTATATGAAAAAAGTTTCAGTTTATTAAAAGCTATTTCTGCTACTAAAGACCTGCAGGATGTTCAGATTGATTAAAGTCTCAACCAGAACCTGTTTCCTGTCCCCACTCCTTAGTTATAAGCACCACAGAAAAAAAGGTTTTAAAGCATTTGAAATTTGTTTTAAAATGAGTTTTAGGGGTTGTTAGAAACGTGTAGAATGTTGATGTGGCGTGGTTTAAGATGGTCTCTACATGAAAGTATGGTCCAGAATTAGTGGTTCTTGTTGCTTTGCTGCTGTTGTTACCAGCAGATGTTTTTGGTCATTTGTTCAAATGTTCTCAGCCATGTTGAGAACACCTGTCTGTCTGACCAACATGGGATGAATTCCAGTGCTGAGAAGAACCAGTGTGAGCCGTCTGGAACCCCTCACCGGGCCTATCTGGGCATAAACTTTCAGCCCATTTCTGCAGAAAATGAAGCTGACTCTCAGAGATGACAGATGGTAAAATCCACCGTGACCACCTGATGTGGGCCGGTTCTGATGGACTATGCTGACATCCAGCCATGTAATCTGTAAAACAAACAGAGTCAGTGTTATCGTCCCCTCACAGGCGGCCTCTCCTGGGCCCAGAACCTCAGATTGAGAAGCTTGTTGCAAACGATCAAAGAGCTGCTTTTAGTCTGTTGTTTTGACAGGAACACGTCAGAACAGGACTGGCTGTGGCGCCCTCAGAGTGAACCTTTAAAACCAGGAGAACACTCCTCACCCCCCCACCCATTCAGCCACTCCTCCTCTCAGGATTTACCTTCAGGTCTTGACCACATTCACTGATGTGTGGTTCTGGACTCAGACGAGGTTCCTCCACTCTGATCCAGAACCACAGATTCACACACAGGAAGTCTGCTGATTGGTTCTGATTAATGAGGTCTGGGCTCGGCTGATGTTTGACTTGTGGGTAAAGGATGTTTTGAAGCCCATCAGCCAGCGCCTCACCTGTAAACCAGGTGAGCTTTTTATCGTCTCATCTCTTATTCTCTGCTGCTGATCTTCATCTCTTGCATGCTCTTTCACACGCAAATCATTTCATTCCTTGGCCTCTTCTTCTTCTGTGCTAAATAAATCATTCTGTGTGATGACATGAGATACCTTTCCAAACAACGACACATCTGGCTCCCCCTCCTCCCCCCAGCTGTGATGTGGCTCCACACTAATGGATGTTTTCAATTTGATGCTACATGGCTGTGATTCAGAGACTGAGGGGGCTGGGGGAGAATGATAACAAGAAGAAGAATCTGGAGGATTGTACTACAGCACGCTGAAACCAGAACCACAGGGACAGGACCAGAACCTGCTGAGGGATCAGTTAGATCAGTTGTTTTCTCTTGTTGTTGTGAAAAGTGAGGGTTTGAAGTCAGATGTTACAAAATTCATTTAGAAGATAAAAACATTTATAATTCTGGTTTCACATTGTGACATGGAGGATGTTTTACATGAAACTACCTTCTGGTCAAACGTCTGGCGTTTTCTAACTGTGAACAATGTTCCTGTTTCAGGTTCTTTGCTGCAATTTAAAGTCCAGCAGAAAACCATAAATCCTACAGTAAACTGGAAAAGTATTCACCCACCTTTTTAATCTCAGTGTCAAATCTCTGGAAAATTAAAATAGGGTTCCCTCGAGATTTTTTTTATAGTTGACCCCTCCTGATGACAAACATCCCCATAGCATGATGCTGCAGCTACCATGCTTAGCTGTGGGATGGTGTTCTCAGCACTCTGAGAGGTTTTACCAGACCTTCAGTTCTGACTGGTTTCCCAGTCCCTGCTGATGAATAACATCCCCACAACTTGAAGCTGAAGATGGACGGACGATGCAGATTTGATGGAGGGATGATGATGAAAGAAGGTGGCCCGTATAAACAAGCTGCTGCAGCAGAGACAAGTGAAATCACATCAGCCTCAAAGCCAAGTAAGAAACCTGCTCACATAGATGAAAGAGGAGATAAAAACTTTTGAAGTGGATTAAAAAGCAGCATATCATGTCAAATTTACCTGCAGAAATCTTTCCTTGTTGATTTCTTACACTTGGTCCTTGAGTCCTGGTTGTTGTTGGTATCGTGAGAAGTCTTATCAGAGCAGGACGACTCACAGAAATGTACTGTCTTTTTAAAGAAGCATGACAGTGCCAGTCTGATCCATATCAGTTCTGCTCAGAGCTTCATCACACCCTGATAACATCAAGGCCGGATGATGTTTGCAGCTCTGTGGAAGATCAGAATTTGTTTGTGACTCAAACTCTGATAAAAAAACTTGGCAGCTGGACGATGCTTCTGCTTGTTTAATTTGGGAGGCCGATGACGTGTTTGAGTGGAGGAGGAAAGTCTGAAGAGGAGTTCTTCAACACATATCTCATATTTTCCCTGACAGAAGATTGTTTATTCTGTTTAATCTGTGGTTCTGCTATAAACGAACTGAGTTATTGTTTGTTGTTCATGGAGCTTCACAAAACTAAAAGTTAGGGTTCTGACCAGCGAGAAAAAAGTTCAGCACCAAGTTTCAGAGAGACAGGGAAACTATTCATCTCAACTCCACATCCTACACCTTCTGTCAAGGCTAACCTGTTTTCACCAGTTTCTCCTGTTCCTCTTCTTTCTTTTGAGGGGTTTGGCAAGGCCCCTGCAGCTCCAGTCACCAAGAGGGTTCTGCCAACTGTCCCTCCTCCAACTGCAATTTTTGTCTCAATGGAGGTCAGAGAGAATCCACCTCTAGCACCAGCCACAGAAGGCTCATGCCAGACGCCTCTCCTCCAGTCACTGATCCTGCCATCAAGGGGGTCAGAGTGGACCTACCATCAGTACCAGTCTCCAAGGAGGTCCCACCAGACATTTTTCCAGCTCCAGTCTTTGAGAGGGCCTAACCGAGCACCTCGCCTTCAGTTATTGTTCATATTCTTAAGAGGGTTGATGAGAATTCATCACCAACATCAACCTTCAACAGGTTTGTGCTTCTCTATCACTAAACTATCTGTCCGCCAGAACTCTTACTCCTTCCTGGACAACCTTCTGGACATCCACCAGAACTGTCTTATCTGCCTGGACCATCCCTGGGTTGCCTGAATAGTTGCTCCTGCCTGGTTGGGCTTCAGGCCATTGTACACTTGTTTCACTGGACTCTCTCTTGGTTTTTCTGGTCCTTTTTTCCAAGCTTTCCCTTTGCCCACCATAAGACAAGCAGAGGTTTTGTTCTTGAGACATCTGGAACAACGTTTTAACAAAAACTGAAGAACCATCAAAGTAAAAACTGTTTCAGTCACACATCAAGCTTAAAATGCTGCGACTCACATATAAAATCCCTTCATGGATATTTAAAATCACTTAATAACCTGCCAAATATTTCTGAAGTGACACAGCCTGATGCATGCTGGGAAACATCACCTGACCTCTGGCTGCTTATTTGAAACCAGTTCTACCTGTTGCCTTTTAATCTTAGCTCTTCCTCTATCTCTTCTCTCCATCCGCCCATCCTCAGCGTCTGTTTTAATCTTTTCATCATCTCAGGACTTGCAGAAACATCACGTAGGCATGAACGCAGTCATGGCTGCTCGCCAGCAGCAACTGCAGTAACATGCTGGCAGCTTTGAAGTGGACTCAAAACAATCTGCTGCTGATGTGCCGCTACACTGAAAACACTAATGTAAACTAGAGAAGGACAAGAGGGCTGGGGTTTCTCTCCTTCCTGTCCTCTTAAACCCCAGTTGGTTGAGGCAGATGGCCACTCGTCCTGAGCCCGGTTCTGGTTCTGCTGGAGGTTTCTTTCTGCTAAAAGGGAGTCATTCCTTTCCACTGTTGCCTTGGTGCTCTCAGGATGAGGAACTGAGATGAAGGGAAGATTGGCTTCCATATATAGAGGATTTCTAATGAATTGAACGTGAATGTTTCCTACAGAACCCTGACTTTTGTTGTAAACTAGTGCAATAAAAATAAACTGAGCAATCAGAGGCAACAAACCAGAGACATCAGCAACAACTGGAACATTAAAGGCAAGAGGAAAACATCTGAAGAAATGCTGGAGGTCGCAATTTTAAGATCCCTTAACTTTCTTCTCCAAAGTCCAAAAGTAATTTGGGACTTCCTTTAAACTATCAATAAAGTAGACTCTTATTTTGAAGAGTATCTGTGATCTTCCTGTTCCACTGAATCCTCTCTGATTAGAGGACACAGGAAGGATCAACGGGGGCAGCCATGATGGAAACATAGGAGGAAGAAAAGCATGCTGGGTAACATAGAAGACTCAGAAGCTGCAGAGGAGCTGGTTGCCATGGCACCTCAGACAGAAACAGAGTAAAAAGTACGCCTCAGACAAACAGTCTCTGAGTGAAAACTATCAGAACTTCTTGACCGGGTTTTACCACTTGACTGTTGCCTATGGGGACATTTTATACAGTTTTTGGTGATTTTCATTCCCATTTTACCAAACGTTGGAGCTCAGGGTTCCTGGCAGAGTCTGGGTCACAGAGGAGCTGGTGTCGATGTCCACTGTGTGAAAAGCAGGGTTCACCCTGGACAGGTTGCAGTCCATCACAACAAGAAAGTGTCAAACCAACACTTCTGTCCATCTGTCCTCCACCTGATCCATCTGTCTGTCGACACCTGAGCCCAGACTAAACACAGGTACCACAGGTGAGTCAGAGAGTCCAGGTTCAGTTAGAGGACGAACTGTGAACAGATTAGATGGGTGCAGCTTCATTCCTTTACACAGACATTTAAAACCAGCAGACCTGAAATACCACAGGCAAAACCAGAACCCAGACTGGGTCCACCTGCAGTCCACATCAGTACATCATCAGGTCAGACCCCAAACTAGGATCTGAGTCTGGACAAAGATGAAGAACAGATCAGATTATTATGAGTAGAACCTTTCAGAACCATAACATGAAGCTAAAAATATACAGAGCATACCAGCACCTGGACCCAGACTGATACCAGGGTTTATAACAACACCTGGACTCGGACTCAGACGGGAACCTGAACCTGGACTCGGACAGAGTGATGTGTGTCTCCTCAGCACTGTTTGGACAGAACAGGAAGTGTTTCTGGTTGAGTGGCCTGTAGTAGGACTTGTCTCTGACCAGAACCCAGTGTAGGACCTGAAGCAGACCTGGATCTAGACCGGTATCAGGACCCAGGTCCATACAGTGCCTCAGCACTGGCAGCAGCAGCTCTCTGCTGATGTTTTGACAGAACAGGAAGTCTTTCTGGTTGAGCGGTGAAGAATGAAGTCGGTTTACGTTGACGTTTATCTTTGAAGAGTTGAAAATCCGACTGACAGAACGAGTCTGAACCTGAGAGTGAGAGACACTCGCTACACATGAAGGGTGAGGGAGAGATAATCTAGCAGTCCGAGAGGTGAACTGGAACCATTCCTGAGTTAGTCACAAAGATCTGAGGTTATGGTGAGGTGACTGTGGTGAGACAGGCTCACAACTGAAAGAAACCTGTTCTTTACTGAGAACTGAATAATCTGGTCTTACTCTGTATACGCCTGTTGGACCAGCTTTTATGTTCTGACCCTGTTGGGTCACATGCGGTGCATACCAACGTGTCCTCAGTTTGATTGGACCAGACAGCAGCTGTATTTTTGGGTCTGGTTCTGTTTGGATCCACTGAAACCTGGTGATTGTCTGAAGGTCCAGCAGGATCAGGTTGTTCTTTGGATCTTTGTGGGCTGTTTAGGTTCAGGTCTCTGAATCAAATCCAGAATGCTTGACTTTCTTCTTCTGTGGTAATGACTCCAGTCCTCCAGCAGCAGCAGCAGCAGAAGAAGAAGCTGGTTTGATTTAGTTCCAGTAAGAAACAGATTAAGATTTAATCCAGATTCAGTAAACAGAGATGGAAACATTTGAGAGATTAGATGTTTGAGGAAATGAGGGATCAAACACAAACACAGCCGAGGCAGCAGATCTCTGCGATTTCAGCTGAAAACTCAAACACTGATCTGAACATTAATATTATTTATCTTCCTGCCTCAGGAAACATGTTAGTTCCTCCAAAGTCCTCACAATTTTCAATTTAAAAACAAGTTGTTCTGTTTTCTTTAGAACGTAACTCAGAAGTTAATGATGGTTAAATAGATCTCAGTAATACTACAAAAAGCAAAAACACCCTTTAAATCTGAGACTAAATAGTCTGAATGAATCAAAATCTTATCATTAATCCCTGATGAACATCTGACAGGTCTCTGATCTACTCTGGGATCTCAATGAAAAGTGAAAAGAATCTCTTTAATAATCACATGAAGAAGACATTTGTTTTTTATGATGTCGTTCTGTTTCAGGTTCTCTAGTTCTTCAGTTTTTGGTTCAAGTTTATACAGAGCTTTCAATCTATTTATCATATAAAAGTTGGTTTTTGAAATATTTTAACAGTTATTCAGAACAGTTGTTGTTGTTTTTGTTTTGTCAAAAAATTGTAAAAAGCATGAAAATATTTTGACTTGTTTGATTTTCAGTCTATGATCAATATTTTTATTTACACAGAAGAACAGAAATGAATTTATTTTGAATTTAGATGCACCTTTGATTTTAGATAAACAAAAACAAGAAAAGTTACAGACAAATGATTAAAAACCAGAATAAACCAGGAAAACTGATCAGAGCTCAGATCCTGAGAAGTGATGATTGGCTGCACGGCTGCAGGTGTCAGCCAATCAGAGAGCAGAAGCACTTAGAGCGGTCAGGGTTAGAATCTGGGTTTGGGTCGGACCCTCAGGAGTCCACCTGCGGTAAGTACAGTGAGCTGAAGCCCCGCCCACAGGGGTCTCCAGGTCTTCTGGGCTGAAGGTGTGGCTCTCAGGTCAGACTGAGGACCACAGGAACAGGAAGTGTCACATGATCAGGCTTCGCTCAGTTTGTTTAGCAGTAAACAGAAACCGTTTCTAATCTCACCTGAGATCTCTGATTCACCTGTTTATAATGAAACACCTGATCTGACCCCAGACCTGCCTGTCTTTTTCATTTTATGGTTTTCTGTCAGTCCCTGTCAGTCCAGTCCATGCACAGCCATATGTGGTCCTGACCCAGGTGTGCCTGGTACCTGGTCAGGTGTCTCACCTGCCACCACATGATGGATGCTGTTTCTTTCTCACAGTCACTGATCCACAGCAGGAATGCCAGCTATTCCAACACCGCTGAAGCAGCCTGCTGCTCACCTGCCACTCACCTGTGGTCACATGACTGATCAGAGTCCTCTCAGTCCAACAGGAAGTCCAGAGGAGCTCGGCTGCAGGAGACCACAGAGTCTGACCGGACTTCGGTTCTGCTTGGAGCGAGTTGGATGACCTCTGACCTCCCCACAGCAGGTTGTTCTGCTGATGCAATTTCTGAAAGTGGTTCTTCTGAGGATGGGTTCTGATAATCAGTGCCGCCATCAGCTGCTTGTTAGTAAACATCATAGAGGCTGAATGAAGGCGAGACAACAACATGGGGGCGACTGTCCTCTGAGTGTCCACCTGTCGATGATGTCACTAAGTGTGTGAAAAGGGGGAGTCCTATAGATTAACTGCTACAAGGAGTATTGTTTTTGTTGTTTATGTGTTCTGTGCTAAAGTGCTGAAGCTAACACGTTAGCTCTATGCTAGTTTGGGAGAGAGATGGGGCAGAGCTTCAGAGTGAGTCTGGACTTTATAGGACAGCTTGTGTCCTCTGAACATCTGGAATGAGCTCTGCAGCTGCGTCACCCGGACGGGCTCATCTGGGACCAAAGGTTCTGGAATAGAACCAGCATTCTTTTTTTACTTCTTAAGGAACCGTTAGTAGAACTGACAGAACATAATAAATGAGCTCCAATGATGTGGTCGGTCAGAAAAGTCCAGGATTTCTGTGGCGTCGATCTCCAGGTTTCTTTATTTGTGTCATAAATATTACTGAAGTTGGACATTATTCAGGGCTGTGTTCATAGGAGACCTGTTGCTTTACCACAGTCGGACATTTGTAATCTCTCACCCACCCACCACCGAGCACAAAGGGGATCATTCAGAACAAGGTGCCTTATGTGCTTCAGGAGTGACTGTTCTCAGTTATATCAGTTGTAAAAGAAGAAAGACCTAAAGGACAAGGTGAGTCCCTGAAGGTCGTGTCTCGCTGGGCTGAGACTTGTTGGACATGTCTCTCAACATTCAACAGGGTTCCCAATTTGCAGAAGCCCTCAGTCTGGTTGCTTAAATTGGTAATGGGTAAAATATGCCACTAATTATTGTCCTTACCACAGTCACAGAAGAGGGTAAGAGCTGGATGTTAACACCTGCAGGGAGCTTTCTTTGACTCGACCAGCAGAATAAAACTCCTGAAGTTCTGCTCTTTGGTTTTATCGTGTCATGCAAAGACTATCAGTGTCCATGTGTCCCTGCTGTCCCCTGACAGTCCATGTGTCCCAGTTGTGTTGTTGGAGTTAATGAGGCGATGGAAACACACAACAAGCACAAAGTGGTTGATCCAAACAGGTAACCTGAGAGGCTGGGACACACCTGGACGCTCACCTGTCCTCGTCCTGTTGTCTGTAAACACAGAAAGTGCGAAGCTGTCACTTTCTCCAGAACAGAGACGGCGTCCACATGGATCTGATTCCCATGATGCACTGCAGCTGGACCTGCAGCTCGTTCAGATCATCATTCTATTTCTTTTACTTTCATTCAGTTTTTGTCACAAAGTATTTTTCATGTTTTATCAGAAAAACACAAACTTTGTTATTTTAAAATCACCCTGGAAACATGTACAGAACACGGGTTCTACATCTTCCTGTCACGTTTTCACTTATAAAGGTTAGATATTTTAAGGGTTTTTAAACTATTTAGACTTTAAAGAGATTTAATTTTATATCAAAGTTTCTTGCTGGATACGTTTAAAATTCTCACTGAAATGTAAGATATTTTATGTATTTTTTAAGATTAAATATATTTATTTTTATTTTTAACAGAACTGTTCATTTGCTTTTTGTTTTATTTATTTTTTTATTCTGAAATTGTATTATATTATGTTTAGTTTATTTAAAATAGTTTGTGTTAATATTTATTTTATTTACTACATGCAATCAGTTTTCTACTTGTGAAACAAGTTTGTTTTTAAAAAAGAGTTATTTTATCTCAAAAATGTGTTTTCAAAAAAGAGAGAAGTCTAAAAGTTTTAAAATATATTTTTATTAAAGATGCTATGTATTTATTTATTAAATTAATGCTTTTAGTTATTTCTCTTTTTTTAAGACAGTGAAGTGAGATGAAAATTAGAATAAAATCAGAGAAAGTGAAAATCAGGTTTGAGATTGAACTCCAGACAAACGTGTTGGACATGAAGACAGACGAGGAGGAGGAGGAGGAGGAGGAGGAGGAGGAGAAGGAGGAGGAGGAGGAGGAGCGCAGGTGGCCTGAAGCTTTGAGACT
>NC_051450.1:23538966-23542898 GCF_001649575.2 Kryptolebias marmoratus | reverse complement strand
GACCCCTAATTGTGGTTCCATCCTTTGGTTCCTTTGAAAAGTCTGAGCCGGGAACCTTCTCTTCCCTGCAGAAGATTGTACGTCCCTCCTGTCCCTTCTGTCCCTCCTGGATGGATGGATGGATGATTGTTGGTCCCTCCTGTCCCTCCTCGACTTTTTGAAGGTCTTGTCTTCTGGGGGACCATCTGTCCCTGCAGTTCTTACCAGCTGCCTGTTTTCTGGTGTCATCTCTGATCACTGTGTTCATGAAGCAGATTAAAAACCAACTCGGACCCTGCAGTCTTGGGTAACTTCAGACCTAAAGCTCGGCTCAGATAATCCGAACCATGGATGTTTTGGAACGACACAACATTCTTGAGGGTTTTTTTGTCAGGTTTTACAACTTTTGCGCTCTTTAAAAACATCCAACAGTATATTTTTAGCCACTGATTGAGGGGATTGTGTGGTTCCTGTGGTTTTAGACCACATTTGATGTAACTTTAATGTCTCGTTTATAGCAGTGGGTGGGTCATCAGGGACGTGGCTCTAGAGTGGTTCAGGTCCTACCTGGCAGGTTGAACATTCTGCGTCAGCCTGTGGTTTTAGATCATCATCTGCCCAACTTTTGTGTGGAGCTCCTCAGGGCTCAGCTTTGGGTCCTCTTATTTTCCCTCTATTTGTTTCCACTTGTCTTCATTTTCAGGACGCGTAGTTTTCCTTTCCACTGCTTTCTGGATGAAAACCAGATTTATTTGTAGAAGAAAGGATGTCCTGTCTGCCAGACCCGCACTGGCCTGCCTTGATGAGATACGAGCTTCAGAATTTCAATAAGAAGAAAACTGAAGCGATGGTTTGTAGTAAACCATGTCCAGTTAATCTTAGATTTGACAGCCAGATGCAGGCAGTTGTTTCATTTGAGGCAGCTGTGATCTGTGCAGCTCAGAGCGGCTGCCGTTCACACAAGGCTCGTCAGAACCACATCTGCATCGGTTCCAGATCCATTTTAGAATCCATTTGAAAACTCTTTTATTTATTTGTAAATCTTTAAATAGTCTTGCCCCTCCTTACCTACCTGCCTGTTCACCCAGGTCTGTGGATCAGCTACTCCTGACTGCAGCAAAAACTGGGTTTAGGCTCAGAGGAGGCCCTGGTTCTCGGCTGGTTCCCGGCTGGTTCCAGGGTGGTTCCAGGCTGGTTCTAGGCTGGTTCCCAGGTGGTTCCCGGCGGGTTCCAGGATGGTTCCAGGCTGGTTCTAGGCTGGTTCTAGGCTGGTTCCCGGCTGGTTCCAGGGTGGTTCCAGGCTGGTTCTAGGCTGGTTCCAGGGTGGTTCCCGGCGGGTTCCAGGCTGGTTCCAGGCTGGTTCTAGGCTGGTTCTAGGCTGGTTCCAGGGTGGTTCTAGGCTGGTTCCCAGCTGGTTCCAGGCTGGTTCCAGGGTGGTTCCTGGCTGGTTCCAGGGTGGTTCTAGGCTGGTTCCAGGGTGGTTCCCGGCGGGTTCCAGGCTGGTTCAAGGCTGGTTCTAGGCTGGTTCCCGGCTGGTTCCAGGCTGGTTCTAGGCTGGTTCCCGGGTGGTTCCAGGGTAATTCTAGGCTGGTTCCAGGCTGGTTCCAGGCTGATTCCAGGCAGGTTTCCGGCTGGTTCCAGGCTGGTTCCAGGCTGGTTCCAGGCTGGTTCCAGGCTGGTTCTAGGCTGGTTCTAGGGTGGTGGGTCCAAAGCTGTGCAACAAATTGCCTTTGCACATCCAGCCAGACATCCTCTTCAGCTTTTCACTTGAAGCTCATTTTTATTCTTTGATTTTTGTTACCTGTTAGATGTTGATTTTTATGGTTTTATTGTTTTAGTTCTGATTTTATTCTTTTATTTCTAGTTTTATTGAATGAATGTATATTTGCTGTATTGCACTTTGCTCCATTGAGGAGTTTTAAAGAGTTTTATAAATAAAATTGAAATCGATATTAGCTTCAGACTGGTTTGGACTGGTTTGGTCTGGTTTTGGGACTGGGTTTGGGACTGGTTCAGTAACTGGTTTTGGACTGGTTTTGGGACTGGTTCAGTAACTGGTTTTGGACTGGTTTGGTCTGGTTGTGGGACTGGTTTAGGGTTGGTTTTGGGACTGGTTCAGCAACTGGTTTTGAACTGGTTCAGTAACTGGTTTTGGACTGGTTTTGGGACTGGTTCAGTAACTGGTTTTGGGACTGGTTCAGTAACTGGTTTTGGACTGGTTTTGGGACTGGTTCAGTAACTGGTTTTGGACTGGTTTGGTCTGGTTGTGGGACTGGTTTAGGGTTGGTTTTGGGACTGGTTCAGTAACTGGTTTTGGACTGGTTTGGTCTGGTTTTGGGACTGGTTCAGTAACTGGTTTTGGACTGGTTTTGGGACTGGTTCAGTAACTGGTTTTGGACTGGTTTGGTCTGGTTGTGGGACTGGTTTAGGGTTGGTTTTGGGACTGGTTCAGTAACTGGTTTTGGACTGTTTTTGGGACTGGTTCAGTAACTGGTTTTGGACTGGTTTTGGGACTGGTTCAGTAACTGGTTTTGGACTGGTTTTGGGACTGGTTCAGTAACTGGTTTTGGACTGGTTTGGTCTGGTTGTGGGACTGGTTAAGGTTTGGTTTTGGGACTGGTTCAGTAACTGGTTTTGGACTGGTTTTGGGACTGGTTCAGTAACTGGTTTTGGACTGGTTTTGGGACTGGTTCAGTAACTGGTTTTGGACATGTTCAGGGTTTTGTCTGAAACCAAGATGAAGTGATTTCTTCCTCTTGAAGGACACACTATTAAACTGTAGTTTACAGTCACAGACATTAGTTGGAATATTCCTTTAAAGATGAAATCAGAGAGGAGAGTCTGTAATTAAAGCACAACTCAGCAACACACACACGCACACACACGCACACGCACGCACACACATACACTCACATGCTCGCACACTCACATGCACTCACTCCCTGATGACCCGCTGGGTCCAGGTTCAGGACTGTCGCTGATTCAGGACTTTACTGTTTCCTCTTGAGTCTGTTTTACACAGAGTGTTGCTGTGAGTGTGTGTTGCTGTGTGTGTGTGTTTGCCTGTTGTGTTCATATGCAGTCAGCTCTTTGTTCTGTCTCGTCAGGGTTTTAATGAAGCTCAGACTAAAAACACTCTAAGATCAGGTGTGTGTGTGTGTATTGCTGTATATGTGTTACTGTGTGTGTGTTGAGGGTCCTCAGTGAGTTAATTATCTCTTGTCAGACCTCAGAGACTTCCTTCCTGCTTGTAGTTTCTGGTTTTCCGTTGGTCCATTGGGTCAGAACCTTCCTGTCTGTTGTTTCTGGTTTTTAGTCGGTCCGTTGGGTCCAAACCTCTGTGCTTGTGAGTTCAGATGTTCTGTGTTTGCTTTCAGAACTTTGTGCACCTTCTCTAGGTTCGTGTGTGAACTTTAACTTTGGTGTTGAATGTCTGAATCAGACACACTGGTGGTCCAAACCTGAGCAGAAGGACCAGGATCCTCTGTTGTGAGGAGAGTGAGTTCATCTGTAGGTAAATCCAGCTTACAGAACATCTCAGCTTTAAAAGCTGGAACTCCTGTTCCACCCTCTCTCCTGTTTGAATTTTTAAAGCTCCACGGATGAGAAGAGAAACGTCTTCAGCTACAAGTAGGAGTCCAATTCCTTTTGTTTTTAAACGATCCTAGTAAACAGAAAAATCAGAACGATTCAGTTTTTGGTCCCGGTTCTTCCTTCCAATATTTTTTTAAGTATGTGTCAAATAAAATTAAAAAAAGAGATTTTGGATGTTAGTCTCCATGTGTCCCATGTGGACCTGCAACCTCCAAATCCCCCCTGCCTTTCACACTGCTGACTGTTGGAGCTACGCACCAGCGCCATGCACCCTGCACGGATGGATGGATGGATGGATGGATGGATGGATGGATGGATGGATGGGTGGATGGATGGATGGATGATAGATGGATGGATGG
>NC_051450.1:23535360-23537184 GCF_001649575.2 Kryptolebias marmoratus | reverse complement strand
GATCCTGGTCCATCAGGTCTCTTCAGGTCCGTCTTCATGATCCTGGTCCAACAGGTCTCTTCAGGTCCGTGTCCATGATCCTGGTCCATCAGGTTTCTCTAAGCCAACCCTGATCTGTACGTCTTTACAGGTTTGACTCTGACCTGTGTTGAGATTTCCTTGGTCTTCATGCTGTCTCCTCATGGCGGGAGCTCTTACCAGTTTATTAGGACTAAATCAAGTTGCTGATGATGAGGAGCAGGATTTGTTGTTCTGATGAGGAAAAGCTCCGTGTTTCTTCCCCTGCAGAAGCATCGTCTCCTGACTTCACCTGAATCTTCACGCTTCCTGTTGGTGTTGCAGGAAATTTAACAAATCTTTGTTTCTTTAATCTGCTCATGAATCCACATCAGAGCGGCGAATAATCTGCAGATAATTTACGCAGCCTTCCTCTGTGTGTTTGTCTGGGAGGATTAGCTGCTGGAGAACGATCCCCGAGGGCCGAGGCGCTGCGATCGGCCCCGTGGCCCCTGGGATTAACGCTGCGCCTGCAGACCCAGCAGGGATTAGGGGAGCCAGATTAAGACTCCTTTTGTTTAACTTGTGAGATGAGAGCGAAGACGAGGAGGAGGATTTATGTTCCTGAGAGCACACAGAGGAAAGATCCAAATCTCCCTGAACGCACCACGGGACAGTTTAATACTCGAGCTGCTGTTTGAGGTCACAAACACGGACAGAAAACCGAGAAAATCCTGTTTCTGAAATCACCACCGCAGCTGCAACACACAGATAAAAAAAGGATTTTATTTTGTAATATTTTGACGTTCCCGTTCAGCAGCAGGAAGTATGATTTTCAACTGAAACAAACAGAAGAGTCACACCAGGAAAGGTTCTGATGAGTTCTGGTTCTGGAAAACAAAAGGAATTGTTTAAATCTTTTTGCTCTGAATGTTTTGTATGATGAAGAGTTCAAATGTTTGAACTTTCTAAGATGTTTGAAGAAAAGTTCAAACAGAACAAAACAAGAAAGCAAAGATTTTCTTCATGATGTTTGAGTTAAATCGTAGTTTAAGGAAACTAATCTCTGCAGTTTCTTCTCTGACCCGGACTTTCAACCGAAGTCAGCAGTTGGACCGGCCCATGTGAGGACCATGTCACTGTTGTCATGGCAACAGAGGGATTCCCTGACAGCAAGACGTTCTCAGATTAACAAAATTATTTCTGCAACATCAGATTATAAACAACAGTCAGCATGTTTTCATCTGATTAAACACACACACACGCACGCAGCACAGAATGTGTGTGTGTGTGTGTGTGTGTGTGTGTGTGTGTGTGATCCCTGTTCGGAGATGTCAATGTGATCACTGTTTTGGTTCTAATCCTCGATCATATCCATAGGGTTATTGTTTGAAGGCGGTGTGTGTGTGTGTGTGTGCAGTAATTAGACAGGGATTAGTGTGTGTGTCAGTGTTATCAGTGTAATCTGTGTTAAGATGCTCCCTGCCTGTTCAGCAGAATCAGTTCCTGCTCAAAGTTGGAAAACAAACTGTTGATGGAACTTTAAAGTTCTGCTTTGGATTGATTAGTTCTAGTTCTTGTGGTTTTGTGCAAAGGAAACTTCTAGATTTGTTTCCCTCTGGTTCAGTTTGAACAACAACAGTTTCAGCCCTGAAATTATTAGAGTAATAAAATGACAAACAAGTAATAAAACAAGTAAAAAAAAACAATGTAAAGGTTAATGAGACTGAGGCTGACACATTTGTGTGTTTATGGATAATGGATGGATGGATGGATGGATGGATGGATGGATGGACAGATAATGGATGGATGGATGGATGGACAGAT
>NC_051450.1:23532018-23534031 GCF_001649575.2 Kryptolebias marmoratus | reverse complement strand
GATTGATGGCTGGATGGATGGATGGATGGACAGATGATGGATGGATGGATGGATGGATGGATGGATAGATAATGGATGGATGGATGGATGAACGGATGGATGGATGGATGGATGGATGAATGGATGGACGGATGGATGAACGGATGTGTTGTGTTCATGTTCAGGTAAAACTGCGGGACATTCCTAAACTGAGCTCTTTTCCGTTAATATCATCCTGTGTGATTTTCTACTCTGAGCATCATGTTAATATCCAGATTAATATTTAAGATGTCGAGTCTTCCTTTAATACAGGATCTATCTGTGTGTGTGTGTGTGTGTGTGTGTGTGTGTGTGTGTGTGTGTGAGGGTGGGTGTGTGTGTGTGTGAGGAGGGGGGGGGGATTTTATGCCAGAAGCAAGACCACAGGAATGAAAACTAAATATTTTATTGAGATTTTAAAGCTTTCTCTTTTTTATCATAATCATTATGATAATGATCTGAAAGAGCTGCCAGCCAACAGATAACACTCACGCACACACACACGCACACTGGGTCTGCATTTCCTGTGGTGTGTGTGTGTGTGTGTGTCATTAAAGCCTACCGGGACTTTGGGCCCAGGAGCTGCTATTTAACCTAAATTACTACAGTAAATATTCATACACAGCTAATATCTGTGTGTGTTTAAATATTTATCAGGATGTGCAGCGCGCAGCGCTCTGACTGAGAGTTCACCAGAACAGGTCCAGTGAAACCAGAATCACATTCACCCGATCAGGTCTAAATAAACCAGAACTGGTCCAAAACAAGCAGAAACTGCACATGGTCCAGTTGGTCCAGTTCGTCCAGTTGGTCCAGTTGGTTTAGTTGGTGTAATTAGTTGAGTTGGTTCATCAGTAGAAGATGGGTGGATGGAGTTGGTCCAGTTGCTTTAGCTGGATTAGTTGGGTCATGATCATTTCATCAGGTGTGTTTAGGAAAGTTACCCTTTAAACTGACAGGTAAAGTGTTGCTGCTGTTTGTTGGGCCCGAGGTGGTTTCTGTCATACACCCCAATCAGAACTGGATCCAAAGAGGAGCTTTGAGTGCTCCTGAACAGCAGGCTGTGAAGGCATCACAGTCACACCAACAGTGGGGCATTCACTTCCTCCTGTAAATGTGAGCTCTGCTGGTTGTCCTTCTGACGGGATGACCTCCTGCTGTCTGAGACGTCTTTGTGGCGAGGACAAGTTTCTGGGTCACAGTGAGCGCTCATTTCCTCAGGCAGCGGCAGACCCTGAATGTGCCACCAGACTCTGATTAATGATTGGCTGAAAGTGTGTCAGAGCGTAACCGCGGGAACCAAGGATCACCTTTGGGATTGGCCCAGGTTAAGAGAGGGTAAAGACACACCGAGACACCGGATCAGTTCCTGATTCCATTAGTCTGTCTGTCTGTCTGTCTGTCTGTCTGTCTTTCTCTCTTTCTTTCTTCCCTCCCTCCCTCCCTCCCTCCCACCCTTCCTAACTTAATATTTGTCTCTCATTCCAAACTTTTGAGATCAAACAGCAATGCTTGCTGGCTCGTCGAATGTGATATCGTGTCCGTAGGTTTGGTATCAGTTCAATAAAAGATTTCCTTTTTCTTCAGGGAGGCCAGTTCATTTATTACACCGGGGAGGAAAAAAACAAAAACTCAGCACGCTTTCCAGTATTTATGAATTGTATATTTATAATGGCAGAGCTTTATTGGGATTCTCAGTGGCGTTTTTAAAAGGGGGGGAGGGGGGTTGGACGAGTTCGGAGCGGAGTTTTTCCGAGAAGGAGCGTTCGGCGTGCTCGTTAGACGTTCGGAGGGGTAAACAAAATCCCCCGGCAAGCCCTGTTCCGTACAACCGTGCCGCTCGAGATGTATACGTTGATGTTTGCTTTCAGAACCGGCTGAACCCGCTGACCCGGAGAGCGGGACGACCTGGGGGGGAATCGCAGGAAAAGTCTATTTAAAGTAGGCCCTGCCTAAACAAACGGTGCGGGGGAGAATACGAGACAGCCGTGGTGA
>NC_051450.1:23526505-23531650 GCF_001649575.2 Kryptolebias marmoratus | reverse complement strand
CCTTCCCTCCCTTCCTCCCTCCCTTCCTCCCTCCCTCCCTCCCTCCCTACCTACCTTCCCAGAGGTTCACTTTGATGTTTGATGAAGAAAAGTTGACGTTAAATCCTGAACAGCTCTAACGGTTTCCTCGTGTCAGAAAGAATTTTGTTTACTGAAATCTAATGAATCATTTTTCCTCTTTTTCTGTCACTGTTTGTCTCTGGCTGGAAATGATTGAAGACATGTTTTGTACGTGTTGTGTTGCATTGTGGGTCCTGAGCGAGACGACCTTTTCAGCCTCTCTGCTGGAGGTTACAGATGACCTTCTGTACGTTGGGGTGAGGAGGGTGAGGATGGGTGAGATTCAGACTCTGTTATGCTCTTTAACTGGAGGTGTCATCTCTGACATTTACACCCCTCAGTGTGTGTGTGTTTGTGTTGTCCTGTTGTTTGTTGGATTCATTGTTTGCCTCGACTGGTTTCCTGTGTTTTCTGATGTTTCTGTTATTTTTCTGTCCTGAATAGAAAAATGGATGAATGTAATTACCGTGCAGTTTGAAGTTGTCCTCTTTTGTTCGTGTAGTATCAGTTCCATGACTTGACCTGGTGTCTGACAGTAAGAACTGCTGTTTGAAGGTTTCAGTAAAACTCATTCTCTGTCAGCTTCATACCCAATAAAGAAACATTCAAACAATCCCATCAGTTTTAAAGAAAAGTACCCAGCATGCATGATTAAGACTTCCATAATCCCCCTGAGATGCTGCGGTCAGGAGAGCTTGAGGAAATGAGACAGATTAAGATGCTGAGATCATCTTTCTTTTTGTAATCCGGAGCCTTATCTGTGTGTTTCTGGGTTTATGATATGTTCTAATCTGTTCTGATGGGCCGTCTGTTACCTCAGGATTACAGAGATGACCTCATGTTGGACCTGTACTGGCTGTAAAGCAGTGCTAACTTCAGAAGTGGTAACCACAGTGACAGGCTCCGAGTCATAACCTCCTTTATTACCTTCAAAGATAAGCAGAACCAAATAACAGCTCCTGGAACTCTGGAACCTGGAGCAAAATCTTGAACCTCTGGAACCTTTTCAGCTGCCTATGGCTTTCTCCGAACTTTGTAGAACTTGTTCATTTTCTCCTCGGTTCTGCTCCAGTACTCCCTTTAGGAAGCAGCAACACTTAGAACTTCCACACAATGCTAGAAGTTGACAAAAATGTGGTTCATCTTTCTGTGAATTGTGGTTTCTTCATGAAGAAGCCAGAATCAGACCGGACGTTTGAGTCTGATCAGCTCACAGTTCTGTTGGACTCGGAGGACAAATGTTTGGACCGAGGATAAGCTGCCTGCTGCCGTGACTTTTTAACAGTTCTGATGTGGTTCTTGTGGATTATGGCCCTGCTGTGAGTCATGGAGACAGACTGACAGCTGTTGTCCTCAGGGTGGACATCATGACTGATGGAGAAGGACAGCGGACACACGGAGACACTCACACCTCCGCTGGCCATCTGCACAGAAAATCACCCTGTAGAATGAGTCCAGCCACCAAACTAAAATGATCATCTATCCGTCCATCCATCCGTCTGTCCGTCCGTCCGTCCGTCCATCTGTCTGTCCGTCCATCCGTCCGTCCGTCCATCTGTCTGTCCGTCCATCCATCTGTCTGTCCGTCCGTCCGTCCATCCATCCGTCCATCCATCTGTCTGTCCGTCCGTCCATCTGTCTGTCCGTCCGTCCGTCCGTCCATCCATCCGTCCATCCATCTGTCTGTCCGTCCGTCCGTCCATCCATCCATCCATCCATCCATCCATCCATCCATGCATCCATCCATCCATCCATCGTTGCAGGGGAGTTAGTGCCTGTCTCCAGCGGTCGTTAGGAAAAAGGCAGAGTTAAAATGGTGCTGATGATAATGACTATTATTATTATAACTAATATTAAGTAATTATTAATATAATTCAACTGTAGATTGTTTTCTTATTCTAATTCTTATTATTATTACTACCAATATTAATATAAAAAGATAGAAGAAGATAACTCTTTTTCTCTTTGTTTTTATGTTTATTTTAATTTAATTTAAGGCAAATCTCTCTGAGATCCCAGATCTTTTTTGTGAGGAAGGAGCATTTTTGGACTGACAGCTTTAAGTGTTTTTTCTTTTGTTGTTGGTGGTTTTTGGTCTCTCAGGGTTTGGGTTTTAGGTATGTTTATTCTGGGTTCATGTATCTGTGTGGTGATTATGATGGACTTTCTACAAGTAAAAGTTCAGAGTCTTGGTTCATAAACAGGTTCTGGTCCATAGTTTCTGGTTCTGGACCCAATCAGTTAGTACTTACCTTCTGACTGTGTTCTGGTACCTCTGACTCATGTTTGAGTTCTTGTTGAGAATATAAGGCTGTGGTAGTGAGTGGATCAGTGATATGGTTCTGTGTGAGGTTCTTCAGGCCAGCAGCTCCCTCTTCAACCTCCTCCTCTTTTTTTGTCCTTGCCAGGAGGAGTTCAAGCCCAGAGGGAGGAGGAAGAGGAAGGCTGGACTATCTGTGTGTGTGTGTGTGTGTGTTACAGGGTAATTATTAGTAATTAGCATATTATTCTAATACAGTCAGAAAGACAGCCTCAAGTTCAGCCAGATACCAGTGATACACAACACACACACACACACACAAAGTCTCACACACCCAGAGGCAGCGGGCTGAACGCTGCATTATTCATCTTTGGCCTGAGGCGAGTTAGCTCAGTGGGCTAACGCTAACGCTGTTAACGCCTGGTTACTGTTTCTGCTGGAGATCACAGCTTGCACACACACATGCTGAAACACACACACACACACACACACACAGTAAAAGTGCACCTACTTTACAAACACACCGTCAAACCTACAGCAGCTGGAAGAAGAACATGTGAGGTCATCTTTTGTTATGAGGACCATCAGACCTGGAGGTCAGAACCCTGGGAGACCTCCACCTTTGTCCCCACCAGCACCTCCTCTGTTCCTCCTCCTGTCCGAATATCTCTGGTTGATCACACGAACCCTGTCGGGTTCTAGCTGCCATCTTGCCTCCTCACATCACAGAGCCTTTGTGTCTGACACCACAGGCAGCATGTGTGTGTCTGTCTGTCAGTCACACACTCGCCGCCACAGGGCCTGCTGGGAGCTGCGTGTGCCACCATGTCTTGTCCAATCAGAGTATTATCTTCCCTGCATGCTAACGGCTAACTCTGAGGCTAATCTCTCACACACACTCAGAAACTGTCAGCAGATAATGACTGACACATTAGATCAACCCAATTACACTCTGATAATTGGTGTGTGTGTGTCTTAACTGATTTTAGGACCTCTTCTGGTATAATCACCTACTTTGTCAGAACCGGCCGTCTTTGTGGAGACCAAAACTTAGTCCAAACATGATGGAACATCCTATTTGGGTTTGTACAACACGTACAAACAGCCAATACAATATGCACATGCCCCCTCCAGGTATGGCAAGTCTTTGGATCAAGTGAAAGAATTCAAGTATCTTGGAGTCTTGTTCCTGAGGGATGGTAATATGGAGCAGGAGATGGATCACCGGATCAAGGCCTCATCTGCAGTAATAAAGGTGTTGCTCTGGTTTGTCATGGTGAAAAGAAGCTCAGCTGAAAGGCCAAGCTCTGGATTTACTGGTCTGCCTACGTTGCAACCCTCACCTGTGGTCATGGGTTTAGGTTAGGACTGAAAGAACCAGATCCTGGATCCAAGCAGCTGATGTGAGCTTCCTCTGCAGGGCGGCTAGTCTCAGTCTCAGAGAGAAGGTGAGGAAATTTGAGTGTCGTAGGGTCCTGACTCTGTCTGGAGTTCAGGATTGTGTGTGAAATGGACAGACAAAGACAGGAAGGAAAGGACTTCCTGTTAAACAGGAGGCATGATGTATAACATGAACAGCTGGCCAGAACCTGAACCTGTGTGGTGGTTCTAAGGTCTAACAAAGACCCCTAAAGACCCCCTCCTGGTCTGCAGGTCTGATCACATTGTTTGATAAATGGGTGTATTGATCCGATGAATCTTTGGAAACAGATTAGTTAGATGAAGACCTTCTTCCTCAGTTTTGACCTGAACAAACCTTTGTTTTCCTGGTATGCTCATGTGAACAGATGTTCTGTCTGAAGGTCAAAGGTCGGTTCGATGACCTGATTCTGGGTCAGTGTGACACTCGGTAACAGATGCAGAAAAAACCTGAAAGTCTCATCTTGTTTGAGTTTAAATGTCATCTTGGAGATGATAATCTGGATTATTTTAATCTGTGCCGAACATAAATCTGCAGGTTTGTAATCTTACCGATTTCTTGCTGCTCCTCCAGATGTCAAGGTCAGAAAAGAAAAGTAATTTCTGATGAAGGTTCTGGACTCAGAGTATGTTCCAACTATCAAGGAGTCTACCCTGTGAAAGTAGGCTCCAGGCTATGAGCCATTGTCTAACCTCAGTAGACCCGTTCAGTCCCTGCAGGAAAAGGACAAGAGCTGGGTCCACATTCTTGATGGAAAGTTAAGTTTGACTTCACCAGGGCTGTCCCTAGTCTCTGATCCTGTTTGTGGTGTTCACGGACAGGAGCTCGAGGTGCAGTCATGAGGGGGAGGGGGTCAGAACCAGATCCTGAATCCCAGTGACTGAACTCAGCTTCCTCTGTAGGGTAGCTGGGCTCAGCTCCGAGTAGAGCTGCTGCTGCTCCCCTCATTAGGATGTTTGTTGGACACCTCCCTCTGGAGGTTTCATGGCACTGGGAGCAGACTCCAGGGCCGACCAAAAACTCTCTGGACAGGGAACCCTGGGCCTCCCCAGGAGCTGGACATCCTGCAGAACATCAGAAAGAACAGGGGACTTTACAGAGAACATGTTGAACTGTGATTCAGATGTTTCAAACAGATTGTAGGAGCAAACAGAACCATGACTCAGCACTCAGAGAACAAACTGGGTTCTGGTGTTCACTGAGTTCTCCTCAGTCCTGGACCTGGATCTGAACCATGACTCAGCACTCAGAGAACAAACTGGGTTCTGGTGTTCACTGAGTTCTCCTCAGTCCTGGACCTGGATCTGAACCATGACTCAGCACTCAGAGAACCTGTGATCAGTACCGTGTTCCAAAGGAAATATCCTGAAGTCCAGAGAGGCGTGTGCAGCTTCGTTAACATTCA
>NC_051450.1:23523339-23524426 GCF_001649575.2 Kryptolebias marmoratus | reverse complement strand
GTGTGTGTGTGTGTTCTGATGTTACGTGTGTGTGAGTGTGTGTTCTGATGTTACTTGTGTGTGAGTGTGTGTTGTGATGTCACACAACGTGTGTGTGAGTGTGTGTTCTGATGTTACACGTGTGTGTGTGTGAGTGTGTGTTCTGATGATGTTGTTTAAGTGTTGTTTACATGTTGTTTGGCTGTTGTTAACATGTTGTTTGCGTGTTGTTTGTGTGATGTGTTTGTCTTATTTGGCTGTTGTTTACATGTTGTTTTTATAATGTTTTCATCCTGCTGGTCCGACACACAGCAGCAGGAAGTGTGTGTCAGGATGAAATAAAAACACTTTTTCCTTTTTCTCTCATATGTTTGGGGTTAGAGGGGGGGTCAGCTGTTGCTGTTGTTGTTGTGTTGGTTACCGTGGTTACTGGACACAAACTGCGTGTGTCCTGATAAAAACGTGCTGAAACCTGAGTGCAGGCCGTGACCTTCGACCTCAAGGAGGAGAGTCACTGCAGACCTGCTGGTGTTGCCATGGAGACGAACATTTCCTGCAGAGTTGAAGCTCTGAGAGACAGAGTCGCACTTTATTTCTGACACGTTTCAGTGTTTATTTTATGTTTGTGAGGTTTTGTTTGTGTTCTGCTGCTCTTCAAACTCAATTTGGTTTTTATTCTGAAAATCTGATATTCAGAAAAAAAAATAGAGATTTTTAAAGTTTAGTAAGAAAAACGGATAACTCAAACGGAACCAACAAAAGAAACAAGAAGAGCAGAACAGAGAGGAAAGGAAACAGAAATGATGCAGATTTTTACTCTTGGTTTCTGATTATTTAGGGTTTCATTTAAAAGCTGCACAATCTAAATAAATGACACATTTATAATCATTTTCAGCTCTGTAGAAAGTCTATGAAATAACCAGAGTTCAGACGGATGCTGCTTCTCCATCCATCCATCCATCCGGGGTCGGGTCGCGGGGACAGCAGCCTAAGCAGGGAGACCCAGACTTCCCTCTCCCCAGACACTTGGGCCAGCTCCTCCGGGGGAATCCCAAGGCGTTCCCAGGCCAGCCGAGAAACATAGTCCCTCCAGCGTGTCCTGGGTCTT
>NC_051450.1:23520729-23522837 GCF_001649575.2 Kryptolebias marmoratus | reverse complement strand
AGACGCTGCACCAATCCGCCTGTCGATCTCCTGCTCCATTTTTCCCTCATTCGTGAACAAGACCCCGAGATACTTAAACTCCTCCACTTGGGGCAGGACATCTTCCCCGACCCGGAGAAGGCACTCTACCCTTTTCCGGATCAAGACCATGGCCTCGGATTTGGAGGCACTGATCCTCATCCCGGCTGCGAACCGCTCCAGGGAGAGCTGTAGATCACGGCCTGATGAAGCCAACAGGACCACAAAACACATTTAGACTGCTGCTTTTCTTCAGAGTCCAAAGACAAGTCGACCATCTAAGAGGTGGGCAGAGCCAAATTATACGTTTCATTAATCCCATTCAATCCATGAAGTGATACTGAGGGACACAATAAAGTGCTTTTAAAAGAATCTCCATCAGAAGGATACATTTATTCCTTTGATAATTAAATCAATGGAATAAATTATTTTAACTGTTTATTTCTGACACTTTTAATTTGCTCTAAATTTCTTGCATTTAAATGTTTTTTTTTCCATAAAATAGCTTCACAATGTGGTTTTTAACATGTACATCAGCATTCAGAGGCTGAAGATCAAACTGCTGACATCTGTGACCATTGTACCACTGTACCACTGATCTCACTGATGAAGAAAACAGAAAAACTGACTCCAGAGGAAGGAAAAGATTTGAAATAAAAAAACAAATCATGTAAAATCTTCTCAGAATCTTGAGGAAAAGAACCGGATTGTCTGAATCATCCAAAACAGGAGAACGAAGAACAAGTTCAAGTTCTTCTTCTGTGTTTCTGTGGCGGTAAAGTCTCCTCTGTTCCAGTCCTCTGGGGTCCGATGAGCCCCTGGTCCAGATTACAGCCAATCCATCGTAATCTGAGCACCCGGCCAATTCCAGCTGATCTTCCTCACTTTCACCAAGTCTTCCTCTCCTTTCTGCTCAGTGTTCCTGAAGCTCGCACGCCCTCCCTCTCTGAGAGGAATGGAACCATCTGGTTCGGATCAGGAAAATGACCCGATTGTGGTTTTTCTTCCCTGAAACTCCTCCTCCTTCACATCCACGCAGACTCTGGGTCTGATCCAAACAGTGAGTCAGACAGAACTAATGTTCATGGTTCTGACCCGACTGTTACCAAACAACTACACAGAACCAGAACATTCCTAGTTGCAGCCACTGAATGAAACTTTCTTCTCTAAAGCCCAACAAGAATCTGGGACTTCCTTTGTAAGAATCTAAGCTGTGAAAGAGCCAGACTCTTATTTTGAAGAGTATCTGTGAACTTTATTGTGAAACTCCAGGTCCAGTCCTCTTCCTGTTCCTCTGAATCCTCCTGAACATCAAAGCTCTGATTAGAGACGACAGGAAGGATCTGTGAGGGCGGCCATGATGGAAGCAAAGCATGCTGGGTTATATAAAAGACCCAGAACCAGTTCAGGCAGAAACACAGAGTAAAAAGTAAGCCTCAAACAGTCTCTGAGTGAAAACTATCAGTTGGATCAAAGAACTTCTTGACTCGTGAGCAGCAGAAGGTTCTGATGGTCCCACAGGTTCAGTTTGATGGTTGTACTGGGTTTTAAAAAGACACTTCCTGTTTGTAGAAGAACCTTTTGAGCTCAGATACAGTGGAAGTCAATGAGAGTTTGGGTGTGTGACCTTTGACCTCTGACCTCTGAGATGAACCCATCAGTCCTCCAGCAGAGACACACTGGGTGGAAGGAGACAAAAACACTGAAGTTTAGATGGAGAAACTGCAGAAGAAGTGAAAAGATTTTGGAAATGAGAAGAGTAAAACTGCTGGAAAGTTTAGGAAGCTGAAAACTGAAAATGTAACATCATCAGATTCCAATTTGAACATCCTGGTTTAAAATCTGTAAAAATGCTCCATCTGAACCCATCAATATGGAAAAACTGTTAAAGATCTAAAACCTTCATTCAGTGACGGAAAGACCAACTTTCTGTGACCCATTTAAACTCTGAGCTTTAGAGCTCCAACAGGACCGGGTTTAGAGCTCCATCAGGATCGGGTTTAGAGCTCCATCAGGACCGGGTTTAGAGCTCCTAACAGGACCGGGTTTAGAGCTCCAACAGGACCGGGTTTAGAGCTCCTAACAGGACC
>NC_051450.1:23511393-23520629 GCF_001649575.2 Kryptolebias marmoratus | reverse complement strand
CAGGACCGGGTTTAGAGCTCCAACAGGACCGGGTTTAGAGCTCCAACAGGACCGGGTTTAGAGCTCCATCAGGACCGGGTTTAGAGCTCTAAACAGGACCGGGTCTTACCACTTGTTTTGACTCGATACTATTGTCCATGAGGACATGTTTCCAGTTTGTAGTGAGTTTTTTCCTGATCAAGACTCATGTTTGGATTTTTTTTTTTCTGAAGCTGTGGGAGGAAGTGACTAATGAAATTAAAGGTTAATGGATGATTTGTAAACAGTGTTTTGGTAATGAGTTGGTTGGTTGTTTTAATGGATTGATTGATTGGCTGGTCAGTTAGGTGGGTGGTTGGTTAATTGGTTGACTTGCTGGTTCTTTGGTTGGTTGGTTATTGGTTGACTTGTTGGTTCTTTGGGTGGTTGGTTAGTTGTTTGAATGGTTACCTGATTGATTAGGAGGCATGTGTTTGTATAACACTGATGTCACCTCCATGCTGTTGGGTGTTTTAAAGGAGGGTATGTAAAGAGTTAAACCTGCTGCTGCTGCTCCAAGTTTTAGGAGGAAAGAGGAGCAGCAGAGTCATAGTTATTGATCAGGCAGCAGGAGAATAAAGAGGGCAGGCGATCAATAGCTGCACATTATGATTAATTACTGCTGCTGTACTGTGTGTCACACACACTCAGACGGTGTGTGTGTCCTCAGGGTGTGTTTTCTGTTTCCTGTCATCACTCTGCCAACACACACTCAGAGCAGGAATGTGACGGAATGACGCTGTGAAAGTATGTGTATGTGTGTGAGATAGATCCCTGGAGGTGTGTGCGCTTTTGTCTCATTTCCTGTCAAGGCGAGTCGAGGCGAAAAAGAAGCCCGACAACAATCTGCTCTCTCTGAAACTCTGCTTTGTTTTCCTCTGATGAAACAAGGCTGAACAAGCGGAGTGAGACGGACATAAAATGGCAGAAAGACTCACTGCGGACGGGTTTCAGAAGCACTGCTGTTTGTTTTACTTGTTTAATGGAGAGTTAACATCCAGCAAATACAACCACACTCATCAAATTAAACCCTGTCATTACTTTATAAGACAAAGAAAAGAAAAATTAGAAACTGCGTTTAAAGGATTTCAGAGCAGGTTAAAGGGTTAAAGGTCATTACAGGACAAGTATGGGTTGTTTGGAAGGGTTTGGGGAGAAATGATCTTCTCTCCCTAAAGATAATGGCAGCTCGACTGAGGTTTGTAAAGTTTCATCTGAAGGTTTCTGGGACAATGTCTTTTGGACACATAAGACCAAAGGACAGATGTTTAGCCATAATGCAGAGCAGCACAAACACCAACACTGGATCCAAACTGCTCATTTTAGCAGCAGTATCATTTCCTTATACAACTGGAATGCCAGCATCAAGAAAGAAAGCTTTGATGCAAAAACTGTGCATTTGCAGTCATACACATGTTTAGAGATATGCCTCATGAAAGGTGATTCCAGCAGTACCAGCATCAGAACCAACAGAACCTGTCACAGATCCGATCTGATTAAACATGTTAATTATATTTAGTTTCATTTTCTAAAGAAGTTCAGACACATTTCTGCTTTTCAGAGACTGAAAGGCTCAGATTAGTTTCCTGGGTGTTTCCCTGAGGCAGCACTGACTGTGCACGTGTGTGTGTGTGTGTGTGTGTGTGTGTGTGTGTGTGTGTGTGTGTTCTGTTTATTATATAGATGTAAATTCATAGAAGCAGATTAAACAGATTGTGTCTGGTATCTGTTGATGAGCTAACACTGCCCGGCGGGATGACTCTGTGTGTGTGTGTGTGTGTGTGTGTGTGTTGAATGCGCCTTCTGTTACAAAGAAAGAAAATGAGCCTTCCAGCCATTTAATGTCAACGCTTTCAGATGACAGCCACACACACCCGGAGTCATTACACTGAAGAGGCTGACGAGGCGTCAAAGCCCCTGATGCCACAACATATATTTACACACACACACACACACACACAGAGTGTGTGTGTGCCGTATGAATGGAGGGATTTAGATGTCTTTGAGCTGAGAGGAAGGAGGAGGCTTCCATCTATTATCTGTGTGTGAGGAGCCGGCAGCGAGCATGCTGGGAAATGGTAATGAACTGGAACTGTCTCCCTCTGAAGAACATTATATGTTTACAAGCTGCTGTTTCTGCCGAGGAGCACGAAGGACAGACAGAGTCAGAGCTGCTCTCACTGCAGCCGTCCGTCACAAAATACAGCTGATTCGACAAATAAAGTTGGGAAAGTTCAAAGTTCAACCGTTTCTGCTCTTCTGTATGATCCAACAATTAGTGGACTAAATTGGAGTATGAAGTCTGGCTCCAGTTCTATTCTGTATCTGAGAGACTAAACAGAACCTGAGAAACATCTGCATCAATAACTGAACATCTGTGTGTCTTTCTTCCAGCCTGTCTGATGGATCAGGGTCCAGACTGTACACTGGTCCAGTCCAAAGAGGATGACTTTGACTGGGAGAGGGGAGACACCAGAGACCGGCCAACCAGTAACCCCTGGATTCCTGCAGGTAGGTTCTGTATGATGACTGATTCATTCTGGACGGGTTCTCAGGGTTCTGGTCTCCTCTGGATTCCTTGAATTGCTTTATGATATTCTGTTTTGTCGAAGGAAACATCTGTAAATCCCTTCAGTCTTTCTTTCAGACAAATTGTCCAGTTCATGACCTTTTCTCACACGTTTGATGTCAACTGTGTGAGAAAAGGTCATGAAACCTGGAAAATGAAGGTAAAAAAATGAACATGTTCTGAGCGACTCAGGTTCCAGTTACCTGTCAGTCATATCTTGACCTCGTTACTGTCCCTCACCTGAAGCTGTCCCAGCAGTGTTTGGGTGGTGTTGCAGCCTCAACGATCCTGTTTGAGGATTGTTCTGAATGAGTTTTAAGTAGTTTTCTAAACTCCAGGTGCTTCTTGGTTTATTTGTATGAGATGT
Organism: Kryptolebias marmoratus; assembly: GCF_001649575.2. NCBI lineage: Eukaryota > Metazoa > Chordata > Actinopteri > Cyprinodontiformes > Rivulidae > Kryptolebias > Kryptolebias marmoratus. Next base: position 23,517,675 of record NC_051450.1, on the reverse strand, counting down.
AGATATTTGTAATGAACATGTGTAGAACCTGCAGCTCTGCATAATGAGGTTATTATTGGATGGTTTTACAGTCTAAGGCCTGGAGTTGTGCACAGAAAGGATGTGCTTGCTGACCAACATCTGCTGACGAAGGTCTCCTCACCGTGGCATTAATGCGCGCTGCAGTAATGAGCAGATAAAGAAAGTTTGTCAGGCAGGCTGCTTGTTGTCAGAGTAATGAAGTATCGAACCGTTGGTTTAATGCTCCGATGCAGCTCGTTGGCCTCGCTCTTTGGACCTGACGGCAGCACAGAGGAGCTGCTGCAGCTTTTGTCTTATCTCCTATTGACCTGCCACACTTCCTGCCTGAGTTATGGATGCACAGCGAGCGTTCACAATGAGCCTCGCTCAGATAAAACTCTGTGTGTGTGTGAGAGCGCCGCTGCCGTTTGTCACATGCTCGCAGAAGTTAACCTGCTGACGAATGAGAATGCAGCACTCCTAAATCACAGAGCCAATCACGTGAGAGACAAGCTGAGCGAGGACACACAGAGAGGAGGAGGTTACTGTCCTGTTTACCCTGAGTTATGGACGAAGACCAGAAGGAGGAGGAGGACGAGGAAGGAGGAGGAAGCTAGCTCCGAGTTCAGCACCTATTTCTCTCTGTTTTATTGACTTATTACAGCCAATCAAACAGCTTCTTTCTCAGTGGACACTTAGCTCCTCCTCTTCCTCCTCTGCCGAGCAGGATGATGCAGGTTATTATAACTAATTAACCCCCCAAAAGACAAACAACAACATTTCTCCTCAGAGAAACCAACAGAACGTCTCTGTTGGATGTGTTCAGGTTCCACAGAAGAGTAGAAAAGTTTCTGTTGTGTTCCTTGGGACGGGTTTGAAGGTTTTGTTGTGTCCAAGTTCCAGAATGGGTTGAAACTTTCCGTAGGACTTCTTCCAGAACACCTGAGCTACAAAATGATGATGGTTTCCATCAAATGCAGATACATTCTAAGCAGGTCCAGAAACGCTGCTTTCTTCTCTGGACTTAAGAACCAGAACCCTTTGAGACCCTAGAACTCTCCATGGGCTCTGTAGAACCTTCCACAGAGGCTCTAGAATAAGATTTTAGAACTGTACATGTGGTCTAGAGCTGTTTAGAGGTTTTAGAACTTCCTCCAGTGATTCTAAAAGTGTCCACAGAGAACCAGAACCCAGTGAGATTTTAGAACTGTTTATAGAGACCATGAAACTGTCCACAGAGAAAAATCCAGACACCTGTGAGAGTCTGGAACTCTGATCTGTTTCAGAATGTTTCTGAGTTTCATGACTGTTATTGTCAAGCAGACATGTTCCAAACATTCCTCAGTATGTGTTCTAAGAGAACATGGTGTTCTCCTGTGAAGCGTGTCGGGTTTATCCTGCAGAACACTCACACTCACACACCGAGCTCCCAGCAGCGAGGCATCGATTGACCGGTGATTGCAGGCTCCATTTAATGTTCTTCTAAATGGTACAAGTTCAATCTAATCTGAGGCTTGTAGCGCTGCCTCGCTCTCTGCTGTCAGTGTGAACAACAGTAATCTTCTCTAATACGCTTTACTGCTGCACACACACACACACACACACACACACTTACACACACACACACACACACACACCTCGACACACACAGGTTTCGGAGCTGAATCTCCTCCTCGCTACTTTCTCGGACTTTCGGACTCGTTAACAGTTCATTACTGCAGGCAGCCCCGGCTCGTTCTCTGGTATCAGAACCAAACACAGCTTTGTTCTGCGGCCCGCGGGTCGGTGAGTCAGAACAGCTTAAAGACAGTCGTCTGGTCAGTTAAAAATAAACGCTGCTATCAGAACCACATCCTTACATCACGGATATATTTAGGTTCCTGCAGCAGCTGTCAGCTAACACTGCAGGAAATCACAGCTCAGAGGAATAAGTCTCTGGAAAGGTTCTCTGGGGTTCTTTGTTCTGAAACTCAAACCCAGACGTTCTGATGGTTCCACAACAGAGAACATGTCAAAGTTTCTGCACACATTAACCTGGGCTAGTGGCTTGGTTCTGTAGGTTCCATGTGTGGTTCTCTAAACCATCCTGAACCTGAATATATACTGGGTTCTACCTACCCATGTTCTCTGTGCATGGTTCTACTGATGATACTGTGTCACACCCAGTTTTTGTCTGGTGCTTCTGCTGATACTAGGTATTATTGGTTCCACCAATGTTCTGTTTAGTTCTTCTGCTGATACTGTGCATTCCAGGTTCCACCCTGTTCTTTAGACTTGGTTTATACCAGGTTCCACCTTTATTTTGTTTGGTTCTTCTGCTGATACTCCATATATCAGGTCACAACCATGTTCTTTATGTCTAGTTTACGCCAGGTTCCACCTGTGTTCTGTATGTCTGATTCTTTTAAACCTAACCAGGAAATAGGAGCTTAATCTTTGAAATGTCATTAAAAAATTTTTTTATTTATTATCATCTGGTTCTGCTGTTCTCCACATGTAAACTGGTTCTACATATGTCCGGGTCTTGTTCTTCAATAGTAAAGTCATTATTACCACCAGACAAGCAAAGTTCTCCTTCCTGTTCTTCATCAGTATATTTGTTCTTTTATATCGTGTTCCTCATTGTTAAACTGAGGTTTTATTAGTAAGGTTCCTTTCCAGCAGACAAGTTCTTTTGTTCTCTTAATTCCTTACTATTTATTTTCTTCCTGTTTCTTTTATTGTTATAAAAATGTTGTTTAACAGTAGAAGAACAGAAGTTCTTTACAATGACAAGAAAAAAATCCTGTTCCTTCGTAGAAGCATTGTTCTTCGTACAATATTCCCAAATGGAATTCTTGACTGTTCCTCGTGACAAAAGGATTCCTGCTTTTTGCTAGTCGACTGATTCTTCATGTAGAAGAGTTTTACTTCATTTCCTTCCTGTTTGACTGGTTTCTGTCCTTTTCCTCTCGTGTTCTTCTGTTTTACACTCTTGGGTTCCTCAGACTGGCCCTGGTTTGTGTTTCTTTTGTTTTTGTGCGTTTTGATTCTTGCAGAACGTTAGCCTGTCAGTCACAACTGAGGGCCAATGAAACATCATCGTCTCCAGCTTTTAATTGATTAGCTCCAATAAGACTGAGCGAGGACGACACACACACACACACACACACTGTGGATGCCTTTGGTATGGTGTGTGTGTGTCTCTCTGTGGAGTTCAGGGTATATTAATATTTCTAATAGGACTGTTATCAGCTCACTGCCAGCTGTACACAACAACCACTCTCACACACACACACACACACACTGTGAGGCTCTAAGGCAAACATAAACACAACACACACACTCTGTCTGTCTGTGTGTTGTGTGATAACTCCCACAATGCCTTTCTGTGTCAAAGAGACCTGGAGGTCAAAAGCACTTTTTTGTGTGTGTGTTTGTTAAAATAACTCACAGACAGAAACACAAACACACACTTTCTGGCTTTAAAGTGAGTCTGAAAACAGAACTCACACACACAGACACACACACAGCTGCAGGTAAACAGTGTTTAAAGGTGAGTCAGGGCGATCGGCACAGAGAGAGAGAGAGAGTGTGTGTTTGAAGTTTGTTGTTCATGAATAACACAACAGTGTGTGTGTGTGAGTTAATTAGTGTGTTAAAGGGTTTATCAGCGTGTCGGCATGCAGGAGAACACACCACACTCAGAGTGTGTGTTTCTGTGTGTGGCTCCAGTTTGTATCAGCATCATGCCAATCAGCCAATCAGACGGGTGGACTCTGACATGCTGGCTTCCCATTGGCCGCTTGGTTATTCTAATTCTTTCAGATGGACAACAGTGAGTGGGAGCAGGTCCAGATCAACCACCGAGCCACTGGTTGGTTACTGGTTAGTGATTACTTGTTAGTTAACAGTGGTTACTGGTGGTTCAGTGCTTGATGTGTGTCATTGGTGGTAATTTGTAGTTTACTGATGATTGCTTAGTGTTTGGTTACGGTTTCTGACCAGTCAGTGCTTGTTGGTTACTGATGGTTAGTTATTTGTTGGTGGTTAGTAAAAATGATTGAATCCGGTTATAAATGTATAAAATGAGTTTGTATAGAACTGGATTTTCTGAGAACACAGATCAGGAGTCATGCAGAGGAGGGGACAGTCAGGAACAGGGTCAGAAGGTTTCACAGGTTCCTTCTAAAAGGCCAGCATCACAGGTCCTGTTCTGTGGGGATGCAGGACTAATAGAACTCCTAGAACAGGAACTTATAGAACTCAGGACTTACAGAGAGGTGAGTAATTGGATGCAGCTGTTAATCTTTTCCTGTATGCCAGAAACTGTTCCTGCAATTACCAGAGGAGGGGTGGGGGTGGGCAGTTTGACTCTGGAAATAATATCAACTGCTTGTACTGGGTTGTTACTGGTTAGTATTGGTTGTTATTAGTTATTTCTGGTTGTTACTATTTGTATTTGTAATACTGGTTGTTGTTGGTTGTAGTTTCTGTTTTTATGGTCACGGCATAGTTTAAATGTGTAACTGCACCTTTAAATCTGTTGACGAGTGATGTTCATGTCAATGAGGGTTTTTTTTTATTTCAACTTCCATTCAGTTCCTGAAATAAATCTCTGAGAGCAGGAAGGCAGGAAACACACACACTTCCTGCTGGTGTGTGTGTTATTTGTGGGTAAATCTCCTGAATGCGCTGCAGCTGCCTCTCCTCACGTCTCAGAACAACTCTGGTAATAGAATTACCCCCTCCATCTGTGTGTGTGTGTGAGCTGGCTCTAATATGATTGGTTTACAGATGGCAGGGGTCAGCTCTGATTGGCCAACAGGTGAGAAAGGGGCGGGAGGTTAATGAGAATGAGAAACGCTGGGACACGGCTGACAGCTGTGTGTTTGTTTCTCTGCTTTTCTTTTTGTCTCAAACTGGTGATTGATTAAAGGAGCTAATAACTTGTACATTATACCTGAGTGATGTCAGCAGGTCAGATCCTAATTGGAAACTGATGTCAGTGTGTCTGGTTCTGGAGTTCTGGAAAAGGTGCCTGGATGTTTTGTAGATCTCTTTGAAGGGTAGAGGAGGTGTTGAAGGAGGTTTAGAGTTCTAAAAGGAGTTCAGGAGACCTTGAAGAGGTTTTAGAGGTCTGGAATAAACTCAGAACCTGATCATAGTCTGAGCTGCAAAATCCCACATTCAGCTCATACTCTGTGCTGTTTGCTCTGCAGAACTCTTTGGTTGCTATAGAAACCGCTGGCGCTGACACATGTCGAGCACATGCGTGTTTTCAGACAAACGGCCCGAGACATGACCGAACAAGTAGGGTCAATCGTTCAAAGAGCGAAGGTGTTTAAACTGGAACTAATGAGACTCAGTGAGGTTTCTGTATCTGCTGCAGGGGACATCTATCAGCCTGAAGCAGGTTATTTTATCAGTTAGACTTCTGGATTTTAGAAGATACAAAAGAAGAACATTCTTACTCCACTGACAAAAAATGGTTCATTTCTTTCATTGTGGTCTTCTTTAACGAGGATTTTCAGTTTGGGGAAAAAAACTGTTTTGTGCCTCAAAACAAATAAACTGTAAAAATATAAATGTACTGCAGTTACTTGTGCAACGCTTAAATCAGTTTCAAAAGGGCACATATTGCTCAGACACCACCTGGAGGCAAGTACATTTCTGAAGAAATCCTGCAGCCGAGTGATAAACCAGCTGATGTTATCTGCCTCCCTGTTTCTAAATGTAGGAGATTAAAATTCCTCAACAAGACAAAAACACCTCTGAGTGATTCAGGGGGGTTACTTCATTACGGCAGCAGTTCCAGTTCTCACAACCAACAGTCAAAGATTCATTCATGTCACATTTTCTTATTCATCTTTTATCCTTTTTTCATTCGCTACTCACTCAGGGAGGCGCAAAGCCACAGCTCTGTTAGCACAACTGCTGATGGTGGGTTCTTCTTTCTGTTGATGGTGGGTTCCTGTTTCCAGTGACAGTGGGTTCTTGTTTCTGTTGATGGTGGGTTCCTGTTTCTAGTGATGGTAGGTTCTTGCTTCCAGTGATGGTGGGTTCTTGCTTCCAGTGATGGTGGGTTCTTGCTTCCAGTGATGGTAGGTTCTTGCTTCCAGTGATGGTGGGTTCTTGTTTCCAGTGATGGTGGGTTCCTGTTTCCAGTGATGTTGGGTTCTTGTTTCTGTTGATGGTGGGTTCCTGTTTCCAGTGATGGTGGGTTCTTCTTTCTGTTGATGGGGGGTTCTTCTTTCTGTTGATGGTAGGTTTCTGTTTCCAGTGATGGTGGGTTCTTGTTTC
>NC_051450.1:23506538-23509256 GCF_001649575.2 Kryptolebias marmoratus | reverse complement strand
TGATGGTGGGTTCTTCTTTCTGTTGACGGTGCGTTCCTGTTTCCAGTGATGGTGGGTTCTTGTTTCCAGTGATGGGGGATTCTGTTTCCAGTGAGGTGTGTGATGGGGGATTTTGAATTTGTCGATGGCGGGTTCTTCTTTTAGTTGTTCCCTTGGGAGAATTTGTCTGTTCAATTGTTTTTTGTTGTTGTAGAGTTTTAGTCTCTTTGTTTCTTTAAATTTAAACTTTTTATCCCATACTGCGCCTCCTAGGTTCTCAGATGCTTGAAGAGGGTTCTGAACGTTCTTGCTGCAGATATTGTGAATCAGACTTTCAGACGAGTCTCAGCCCAAGTCCCCGTCAGTTGTTTTCTGCTCTTCATGAAGTGAAGATTGAAACAAACGTTAATCAGAGGCAGACACAGAAATTTCTGCATTTCCATGTGAATGAACTCATCAGAGTTTTTGTCCTTTATCAGTCTGCTTTGTCCTCACTCCTCCTCTTGTTTATCTTCCTCCTCCTCCTCGTCTTCCTCCTCTCTTTTTCCCTGCCATGATTAAACCTCTTGTTTTTTTAATCGATTCTCCTCAAGGTCTATTGATCTGCTGACACACACACACTCACACATGAACACACACCTGTAACCTGGAAATAAAACCAAACTCTGGTCCCAGATTAAATTGATTTTAGACGGTAAAATCACTGTTTGAGTCTGGTGGTCGATACAATTTCTGTCAGAGACAAAACTCACAGAACAGATTCACCGATGAGCCGTTTTCTGAGCTCAGCAGGAAAAAAAGAGCAGCCTTTAGTTTGTGGTGGAGATTTTCTCTGAGCTGCTCTGTAATTTAACTCTGATGACTGACTGTGGTCACAGCTGAACTCGCAGATGTTTAAAAACCTCTCTGTTTTCCGCACTTCTGCTGGAACACAGTTTTACACTTTAATGGTTCTAATAAACCAGTTGTAAAATGGTTCTAATCCAACAAGTAAAATAGAGTCCACAAGGTCATTAGGTGTGAAACTAAACTCCAGCCCGACTCAACAGCAGTAGTGGTTTTCTGTAGGACTCTATCAGTCTGTGAGCTGTGGCCCACTCTTCTTTCCAGCGTTGCTTCAGCTCTCTGAGGTTCTGGTTCTGGTTCTGGACCGTTCTGCTGTGTTTGGGATCATTGTCCTGTTTGTTGGACAGATGGCCTCACATCTGACTCCAGAATCAGCCCAGACCATCAGCCCTCCACCACCGTGCTGACAGCTGGGAGGAGCTGTTTGGTTTCCTGCAAACGTGCTGCTGTTCGTTACGGCCTGCAGAGTCTGAGATGGAGCTCATTTCTCTGAGCATTGCACAGTCTGACCTTCAGGGTGAATTTCCTGAGAAGATCAGCAGCTATCTTAGATGTTTCCTCTTGTGAATAATCTTTCTCTCTAAATGACCTTTGACTCTTTGACGGGCAGCAGCTTCTGGTTTCTGGTATCAAACTGCTTCACGTGTGGCAGTAATCATTTAAATTAATTTAAAAAATGACCGGAGAAAAGCATCAGTGGTTCAAACTTTGTCAGTTGTGTTTTTGCTCAGAAATGTAGAAAAACATAATCAGCTGTGAGAGTTTCATGCTTTCTTTTGTCACATTTAGAAATGTTGTGTTTTCTAAACGATCAAAGTCAGTTTTACTGGATTTTGCAGAAATGGTCAAATGATTTTGGTCTAAGAGGACTGACAGATGTACAGCTGAAGCATCGCCACAGTGCTGGTGTTCTCCTCCTGTTGCCATGGAGACGCCCTTCAACCCACACACACAGAGTTTAAAACTCAACGACTGATTTAAATTTCATAGAAACTTTGTAGAAACAGATTTAAAGAAAAGCGAAGGCAGCGAGCACGGATGATTGACAGCTGTAGTCGGGACACGCAGACGTGAACACACACTAATGAGGAAACGCACGCACACACACACACACACACACACACACAAAGTGCTTCACAGTTTGAAAGAGAACACTACGCTTTTATTCTGAAGTCTTCCAATTATAGATTTCCTCTGTCGACTAAATGAGTGAATTGTTCACACACACATACACACACACACACACACACAGAGTTTGTTTTTTTCAGCTGGTGAATTATGGATTTGCATCTTTAAAACTTAATTAGGAGTCTTTTATTTTGGTGTCAGTGTTAGATTTCCTGTCAGCTCAATCCATCATCTTTTTGTAGATGTTTGTGCTTTTATTCTGAAAGTATGTTGACTTTAAATATGCTTTTACTTCAACAGCTCTGTTTAAAAACAACACATTTATTTTGACACCCTAAATTATTAAATAAACTAAGAAATGTTTTCAAATTTCAGTCCTTTTTGTCCTTTTTTGTGAAATCTTGCACATTTCATAATTTTATTTTTAAAAACTATGATCTTATGTTTTTGAAAGTAGAAGGCCTTTTATTTTGTGTGTGTGATGACCTGCAGGTTCTTCCTTCCTGTTTGTGAACACGTCGGGTCGTTACAGTGGTCAGCGAGCTCAGCTGCTGCTGCCGCCGCTCAAAGAGAACGACACGCACTGTGTCACGTTCCAGTTCTACCAGGCAGGAGGTCGGGAGGGCGCCGCGCCCGCCACGCTCAATGTCTACGTCAAAGGTACGCACAGAGTGCAGCTGAAGTACTAATGTGGTACTGCTGTAGTATTACTGTAGTACAGTGTGGGTGGAGCTCTCATGTGTCAGTGTGTGGGTGGAGCTCTCA
>NC_051450.1:23505188-23506438 GCF_001649575.2 Kryptolebias marmoratus | reverse complement strand
TCCGAGTGATCAGCTGTGAACTGATCAATGTTTCAGGTGGTGTTTGAGGCGATCAGCACCGGTCAGAGAGGAGTCTTAGCCATCAAGGACATCACTCTGGAGGGACACCAGTGCAGTAAGTACACACTCACACAAAAACACACACATAATAGGCCCCACCTTCTTGTAGAGCAGGACTCTAATTAGTTAACAAGGTTTGGTTACCTAATTGGTTAACAATGTTAAAAGTTGAGCTGGCATTGTAGAAACAAGGTCAGTGTGTGTGTGTCTGTGTGTATGTGTGTGTCGGTGTGTGTGAGTGTGTGTCGGTGTGAGTGCATTGAGGCAGGGGAGCTCATTAAAATATAAATTGATTAGCATGGACTTTGATCCATTTGTCTGTTTATCTACGTGCTCATCTAAAAACTCAGTTCAGATGCTGTTTTGGTTTGTAAACACGACACAACAATGCACACACACACACACACACACACACTCATTGGCGAGCACTAAATGTGTGCTTTTGGGTTCAGTGAAACTTTAGTATTTATGTTTGACCAGAAAGTTTTTTGTTTATTTTTACTTTAAATCTATCTACTGATTTGCTGCTACCTCGATCATTGAAAGCTGATGATGTCATCACTGTGTGACCTTTGACCCCTGTGCGTTCTGTATCTTCAGTGAACACACCCCACTTCTTGCACATTAAAGGCGTGGAGGTGAACGCGGGACAGACGGCGACGTTTCACTGCACGGTAAACGGACAGCCGCGGAACAACCTGCTGCTTTACCTTCAGGTGAATTTTTTTTCTGCCTTTTGATTGGTTACTTTCTGTGTTTGCTACCATCTGATTGGTTCTCTGTTCCTGCTCCACAGGGGATGGGTGGCCGGGAGGCCACGGTAAAGGAAACTAAAGCAGTAAACAATCGGCGCTATGTGGCGGGCTTCGACGTGAAGAACACGACCAAAGGCGACTCTGGACGTTACCGCTGCATCGCCCAATCAGAACGAGGCGTGGGCGTGTCCTCCTACTCCGACCTCACAGTCAAACGTAACTCCTGTCCTCTCCCCTGTCCTCTCACCTGTCTGTCCTCTCTCCTGTCCTCTCTCCTGTTCTCTCTCCTGTCCTCACCTGTCCTCTCCTGTCCTCTCTCCTGTCCTCTCACCTGTCCTCTCACCTGTCCTCTCCCCTGTCCTCTCTCCTGTCCTCTCACCTGTCCTCTCACCTGTCCTCTCCTGTCCTCTCTCCTGTCCTCTCACCTGTCCTCTC
>NC_051450.1:23501848-23504078 GCF_001649575.2 Kryptolebias marmoratus | reverse complement strand
CCTGTCTGTCCTCTCTCCTGTCCTCTCTCCTGTCCTCACCTGTCCTCTCCTGTCCTCTCTCCTGTCCTCTCACCTGTCCTCTCACCTGTCCTCTCCCCTGTCCTCTCACCTGTCTGTCCTCTCTCCTGTCCTCTCTCCTGTCCTCACCTGTCCTCTCCTGTCCTCTCTCCTGTCCTCTCACCTGTCCTCTCAGGTGTAATGGTTTATAACCTGATATTTTAAAGGATCACTTTAATTGAAGCTCATTTCTGAACTCGTCTTTTATAAAAACGGAGAATCAGTTTTTGAAGATCGATTCCTTCAAAGTAAGTCTGTCCTTCCTGTCTCTTCACACACGTTTCTGTGCACAGGCGTGTTAATGATGCTCGTTAGGCGTGTTGTGATCTTTGTGGGAGGAGATCCTTTCATCTACAGCTGCCAGAGGGAATTCTGGGTATTTTTCCCATCATGCCGATCTGTTCTGAGACTCTGGAGAATAAAGGAGAATAAATTAATTAAAGTTCTCTTTGTTTCACCGTCAGCTTCTATTGTTCCACCAGAGTCAGTGATCCGGTCTGTCAGGAGCTTCTGATGGTTCTGTGTATGATTCCTGAGGGTTCTAAGAGGTTCTGATGGTTCTGTGTATGATTCCTGAGGGTTCTACTTATAAGGTTCTGATGGTTCTGTGTATGATTCCTGAGGGTTCTAAGAGGTTCTGATGGTTCTGTGTATGATTCCTGAGGGTTCTAAGAGCTTCTGATGGTTCTGTGTATGATTCCTGAGGGTTCTAAGAGGTTCTGATGGTTCTGTGTATGATTCCTGAGGGTTCTACTTAAGAGGTTCTGATGGTTCTGTGTATCGTTTCTGGGAGTTCTACTAACTAGGTTTTAATGGTTCTGTTCACAGTTTTGGGAGTTCTATTTAGGAGGTTCTGATGGTTCTTATTTGCTGGGAGTCCTCAGGAGGTTCTCAGGTCTGTGGTGTTTTTATGGATCTTTAGAACATTTTAGTGATTTGATGCAAACTTTCATTGATTAACAACAACAGATTTGAGATCTGTGAAGTAATCTGTAGATCTGTGGCGTTCTCTTTTAAATGTTCTATCAAAGTTCTAGCTGGAGAGACGTAAGTGACTCTTACAGGTAGAACGCACCAGTTGATCATTCTGATCACCTGATCAGTCACGATTCAGCTGTCAGTCACACACACACCTGCTGACAGGTGAGCAGGTGTTTGTTGGTCACATGACTCAGGTTGACCTTTAACTGAACGATTGCTGCTCACAGCAGGTGTGTGTTTTATGTCACACACACACAGGTGAGTTTCACCTGGACATGATAAACATGCATGCATCCTCCAGCATGTGTGTGTGTGTGTGTGAGATGAACTGGGTCAGGAGGAAGTAGAGCAGCTCCACTGAGGATTCTGGGTAATAGAATCCAGGTCTGCTGTGATTCGCCAAAGGTCACAAATATTAATTAACTCGTTTACTCCCTCCCTTCTTGTTAAGAGATCAGTGAAACCCTGAGGAGTGTGTGTGTGTGGTTATCTGTGTGTCAAGCTGATCTGGGTTCTGCTGGTCCCTCCAGAACCGCCGGTACCCATTGCCCCCCCTCAGCTGACGGCAGTAGGTGCCACGTACCTTTGGATCCAGCTCAACGCCAACTCCATCAACGGAGACGGGCCCATCACTGAGAGAGAGGTGAGCTCCGATCACATGTTCCTTTAAAGAAGGTTCTAGGGACAGCTGAACGGGTTCTAATGGACCCTGATGAACAGGTTCTAATGGACCCTGATGAGGTTTTAGGGACGGGTGAATGGGTTCTAATGGACCCTGATGAGGTTTGAGGGATAGGTGAACGGGTTCTGATGGACCCTGATGAGGTTTTAGAGACGGATGAATGGGTTCTAATGGACCCTGACGAGGTTTGAGGGATGGGTGAACGGGTTCTAATGGATCCTGATGAAGTTCTAGGGACAGGTGAACGGGTTCTAATGGACCCTGATGAAGTTCTAGGGATGGGTGAATGGGTTCTAATGGACCCTGATGAAGTTCTAGGGAGGGTTGAACGGGTTCTAATGGACCCTGATGAACAGGTTCTAATGGACCCTGATGAGGTTTTAGGGACGGGTGAATGGGTTCTGATGGACCCTGATGAGGTCTTAGGGACGGGTGAATGGGTTCTGATGGACCCTGATGAGGTCTTAGAGACGGGTGAACGGGTTCTGATGGACCCTGATGAGGTTTTAG
>NC_051450.1:23491222-23499394 GCF_001649575.2 Kryptolebias marmoratus | reverse complement strand
GGTTCTGATGGACCCTGATGAGGTTTTAGGGACGGGTGAACAGGTTCTGATGGACCCTGATGAGGTTTTAGGGACGGGTGAACAGGTTCTGATGGACCCTGATGAGGTTTTAGGGACGGGTGAACAGGTTCTGATGGACCCTGATGAGGTTTTAGGGACGGGTGAATGGGATTTTAGGGCTTCAGGATGAGACAATCAGGACCCTCTCAGTACGTGGTTTCTGGAGAGGTTCTTTTTGTCCATGTGGAGGCTTAGAACCTGTAGAACAGTCTTGTGAGGGGTCATACACATTCTTTGGTTTTCAGGTGGAGTACCGTACCATGTCAGGCATGTTGATTGACACCACACCTGTCGATAAGCCCACCCATAAGATTGGACACCTGGATCCTGACACGGAGTATGAGATCAGCGTTCTCCTCACCAGGCCCCTGGAAGGAGGGACGGGAAACCCCGGGCCGCCGCTCCGAGCCAGGACCAAGTGTGCAGGTGAGTGGTACCTGCAGCCGCGCTCGACATTTACTTTCTATCGTGGTTGTGCTGAAGTTTCTGCCAGCTGCTAGCGGCTAACTGCTAGTCTCCTCTCATTAGGAGGTTAATGTTGGAGTCATTAATGCTAAGCTGCGTTAGCACTGAGCTCATCAGGTGGCTAATGGTTAACGGTGAGGTCATTAAGGCAGCGAGCTTCGTTAACGCTGCGCTCATTAGTCCTTAATGGTTAAAGTGTATTTATCATGCCAGTTGTTTATTGCCTGAGTGAACACACACACGCACACACAGCTGTAGTGTGTATGAAAACAACAAACAGGATGTAATTAGCAATTAGCACGCTAATTAAACAGGTGCAGCAGTTATTGTGCTGCAGAGACATGGATCTTTTTGTTTTATTTCAACACTAATACAGATTTATTTAAATATTTTAGAAATTTATATTACAGTGAAGAGTATTTCTTGTATTGTATGTATTTGCATAAAATACTAACAAAACATGTTTTTAATACACACCCATTGAGTAGTAAAATAATTAATGTGTGTAAAAAATAAATGTTTGTAGCTAACTAAAAATAGATTTGAAATGAAAGAGATAATTACTTTTAGATTCATGTGCTACAGAATCAAGCTTATAAATTTGTAAGTAGCAGGAAAAACAAATGTTGTTTTTGTTTAAATGGACTGCAATTAATTCACCGAGTAATTAAAGTAAAATAACGTTTTTTTTTCCCACAGAACAAATTTAATAATAACAATAATAATAGCAATAAATTACTATTGTTATATAAATGCTATCATTTTTAATAATAATACAGACGACAGTACTTTTTGTTGTTACAGTGAAATTGTTTAGGAATGTCCGATCTGTCGTACCGTGCCGATGATGTTCTGCAGGGTTACCTGTCATCAGCTTCGTGTGGCGGCATGTTGTGGCGGCGTGTTTCAGTCCCGAGGCGACGCGATGTGAGCGTGTGTCAGGTTTCAACACGCCGCCGCCCGGACCTGCTGCTACACGACTGCTTTCAGCGCCTCGCAGAGCGGCACAAACACGTGACAATGAGCCCGTCGGTCTGAACCCCCCGGCAGCTTCTGGGTTTTATTCATCAGCTCCTTCAGAAGGTCTCAGTAGGTCTTCAGCATATATTAGTTTAGACTGTTTTTAATCAGTTAAAGCAGTGATTCAGTAAAAAAAGAGCCAGGCGTTTGAAATGGGTTCTGATGAAATCCTCCAGGTGGATCAGAGACCTGTGGGGACGTTCTGAAGGTCTCCCAGAGGAAAATTTAGACTGAAGGGATCTGAGAGGAGGTTCTGATGAAGCTCAATGAGGTTTTGGTTCATTTTGAGAATTTTTCCTGTGGTTCTTGTGGTTCTTGACAATATTTGAGCACGGACTGAAAGGTGTGATGGATCTGTGACGAAAATCTAAGGAAACTTTAGACTTTCATTGGTCCAGACTGACAATTAAAAGAGCTGAAATGGTTTTTAGCTGTTGGTTCTTCAAGATCTTGTTGGTTCCTGTTGAGCCTGAGCATATCTGTCATGAGGTTCTGTTGGTTCTTCAGGTTCCTGATCAGAGAACAGAGTGTGTGTAAACTCAGGTAAAGTGTCAGCTGTTAAAAACAAACGTTCCTCTGAGACGCCGGCCGGAAAGGAGAACAAACAAGAAAGTGTGTGTGTGTGTGTGTGTGTGTGTGTGATTGACAGCTCAGGGAGTGTGTGTGTGTCTTTGTGCGATCATGTTCGCTCTGATAACACTCATCTCTGTCTTCAACTTGTTTTATTTATTCATTTTACTGCTGATGAATTATGAAGCAGCCTGAGTGTGTGTGTGTGTGTGTGTGTCTGAGTGTGTGTGTGTGTGTGTCTGAGTGTGTGTGTGGTCAATAATAGATGAGTGTGTCCGTCAGACAAGCTTTAGGACTTAGAGCTGAGCGAGGCGACTCAGCGTGGTGGCAGATAAACGTTCTGTGTTCTGCTGCCACCAAAGTCTTCAGCTGTGAACTGACGGAGAACCAGATCAGTCTGAGGTTTCTCCGGTTCCTCTGATCAGAAGGTTCTCAGCAGTCTCTTCACTCTCATCTTTCCTGCAGCTCAGTAATCAGAACTTTACTGATCCCAAAACGGACCCTTCCCAGCAGCAACAGAACAAACTCCATAGATGTGACAGGGTTCTGATAGTCAGACAGAACCTGAAGCCTCACACTAAAATATTGAAATGTTGAAAGGTGCCTAAAACTCCACCATCCAGCCAGAAAGTTCAGAAGAAATCAGGTTCTAAAGTGACATGGATGGAGAACCTGTAGAAGAGGAAGGATTGTGACACCATCAGATTATAAACTGAACATTCTGTAACAATCCAACATCTTAACCTGTGGTTGGGTAAAAACTGTTAAAGATCTAAAACCTCCGTTCAGTCATTAAAGTCCAACTTCCTGTGATCCCATTCTGAGCTGTGGAGCTCTAAACCTGGTCCTGATGGAGCTCTAACCCCTAACAGGACCGGGTTTAGAGCTCCAACAGGACCGGGTTTAGAGCTCCATCAGGACCGGGTTTAGAGCTCCAACAGGACCGGGTTTAGAGCTCCAACAGGACCAGGTTTAGAGCTCCAACAGGACCGGGTTTAGAGCTCCAACAGGACCGGGTTTAGAGCTCCAACAGGACCGGGTTTAGAGCTCCAACAGGACTAAGTACAGGTCTAGGATGTGAGTAAATCTCTTTTAATGAATATTGATTGGCTCATTTAAATATAGTTGCCTTAGCATTAGGTTTTGATTGACAGCTCATTGACCCAATAGGAGCTTCTGGAATGGTTGATGTTTTGGAGTTTCAGGAACTAAACGGAAGAAAAGGCTCCAGAGTTAGTTTTGTGATGAGACCAGAACCAAACATGAACGTCTGCATCGGTCATGGAATAAAACCTTTTTCTGTCTGTTAACATCCATTAAAAGGCCGGTTCTGTTTGTCGAAGCTTTCAGGAAAACACGGATGAATATTTCACTTCATTCTCTCTGCGTCTCTTTCCACCTCAGATTTTTACGCTCCGCTCGCCTCTCAGACGTTTTAGAGCTTTTATTTCTGTATTTTTATCTTTTCCTTTCTCCTTTTGTGTTCGCTCGGTTTGTTTCTGATCATGGATGTGAGGCGTGCCCGGTCAGAACCAGCCCAAGGTTTCACCCTCTGATTCCGTTTGTCTTGTTTTTATCAACCCAGTGAAAACAGGAAGCTGCAGGGTTTGTTACCACAGAAGAAGAAAATCAGAGAAAAGTGAAATTTCCTGGTTGAAATAAATGTTTTCTGGTTTTTGAGTCATTAAAGGTTAGATTTGGAGCTCCGGTCCTGGTTTAAACTGGACTCACTGGTTTCCTTCATCCATCACTGATTCTCCTCCTCCTCGTCTTTGTCCCCCATCACATCCTCCCCCTCTCTCATATTAAATCTGGTGATCTCCTGGAAATGAAAATCTAAGCCTCTCCTCCTCCTCCTCGTCTTCCTCCTAAAGTCACCTTCAAACACTGTCGCTCCTCTCTGTGATGGCTTCTTCCTCCTCCTCTTCCTCCTCCTCTGTCTGAGCCCCATGTGATCGATTTCTGATCCATCGCTTTGATTGGGTTTCAGATAAATCCAGTCTTTGGTTCTGGAAACGGAGGAATCAGGATGTTTGTCTGTACGGTGGCTCAGAGGGGCCATCTGAGGAGGTGATGTTTTCATTTCTGTTGCTTTGTTTGTTTGCAGGATTACCTAAACATGAATGAGCAGATTAGGATGAAATGTTGGGGTGATCCGGATCGTGATCCAGATCCGACAGTCTGTAATGAGTCTCTGGCCTTGGCGGAGGTTTGCGCTCCCGGAGTTCTTGTAGTTTTAAAAGCGTCCCTTTGTGAAGTGAAGCTGAAAAACAAAGAAGTGTTGTTCTGTTCCCGCCTCACTGCTGTTCTTCAAACGTCGTGCTAACAGCCGCCCCGGTTTTATTTCTAACTTTATATTGGCTAAGTAATTTTAAAGTCTTGTGAATTTAATCATACATGTGCATCTTTGGGTCCTAATGAATGAGGACGTGACGCAGCCTGCAGGGGGCGCTAGCAGCTATAAATCATTAACTGAAATGTTATCATCAGTCGCTGTGATGGACGAGAAGATTTATGAGAGCTGCTCTCAGAAAGGTTGAAATTTCCAGCTTTTTATTGGAAACAGCAAGCAGCCGTGTGTGTGTTGGTCTGTGTGTGTGTGTGTTGGTGTGTGTGTGTGTCGACAGGAGTCGTGTTGGAAATCTGTTTCAATCAGTCAGGGTGGCGTTTGCTGAAAAGGTCAGACAGAGCGGCTGCAGAGTGGCGAGGCAGACACGTTTTTCAGCTCCTAAACGTTACATCTGAGCTGAACACAAAGAAGAAGAAACACAGGATGTCTCAGATCAACTGAGTCAGAGACCAGATCGGACCCATTCAGAACCAGGGTCCATATGAGTCCAAATCCAGATTAAACCTGAGACTGAATCCAGACTGAATCCAAAAACAGCACCTGTTTCTTTTAATCTGTTTTATAAGTTAGAACTCATGTCTGATCTCGACACTTTTAAAAATGATCATTAATCATCATGTGGAAGGAAAAAAGAACCCATTTTTATTAGGAAGCTCATAATTCCAATATCTCAGCTGTAAAGTGAATGCAGCATCATCTGACAACAGAAGTTTTTATGTTTTTCAGCAGAGAGTTCTGATGGAATCAGCTGCAGAACCTCACTCACACACACACACACACACACAGACCACAGACACCTGTATCTGTTTGGAGGGGAATTGTAGGATTTTATGTGATAGCATTCACTTTCCCCCTAGGGGTTATGGGTAATAAGATCCACCTCAGCTCCCTCCTCCTTCCCATGACCCTCGACCTCCATTGTTGTCGTGGCGATGTCAGTGTGTGTGTGAGAGAGAGTGTGTGTTCCCTGTGCAGCTTCCATTTAGCTCTCTGTCTGTCTTTCATCGCACAATCGAGAAGAAACTCACAAGTGCTTCTATTGTGTTTCACTAAAAGCCTGCAGTGTGTGTGTGTGTGCACCTCTTCAGCTCAATAACAGGAAGTTTTATGTGCAGTTACAATCGACCGCACACACTCTCACACACACATACACACACAAAAAGATGAATAACTGAAAAGAACAGGAAAGGTATTGTTCAGCAGCTGCAGAAAACACCTGAACACACACACACATACACAGTAATGCACATAACACTATAACACACACACAGTACAGTAACACACACACACACACAGTGGGTCTTTTTGAAGAGAAATTGCTCGGCACTGCTCTCATCCATCATTCTCCCTCTGAGTGGATCTCTGTCTGTCATCGAGAAATACACCACTTAGATTGGCTACTGTGTGTGTGTGTGTGTGTGTGTGTGTGTGTCTGAGTGCGCTCAGTTCCCAGTTTCCTTTAATCTCCGTCCTCTCGTTCTCTGAGTCTCGGTTAAATCCGGTTCCTGTCGTTTCTCTGTCCTGACTCTCCTGAGGGTCTGTGTGGTTCTGCAGAACCAGGACCTGGACCTGGAACCTGAGCCGTTCAGGTCCTGATAGGAACGGATCTGTCGGGTGTTGGATTCTGTTTGAATATATTCCACAGTAACTGTTATTACTAACTTTTTTCAGATGGTTTGGATTAAAAGTGTTGGCATATAAACTAAATCCTTGTTAGTTTCCTGTGTTTTCCTCATGTAGGGAAGAGAAACATTCAATCTGTTTTTCTCTTAGCTGACGTCTTTCACCAGTGGTGTCCAGTCCTGGTCCTGGGGGGACCGCTGTCCTGCATGTTTCAGATGTTTCTCTGCTGCCACACACCTGATTAGCAGGCTTCTGCAGAACTTGAAGACCTGCTGAAGAGCAGGGAAACAACTGAAACGTGCAGGATGGTGGCCCTGCAGGACCAGGACTGGACACCACTGTCTTTAACGCTCTGCTGCCTGAATCACAGTCATCACAAATAAAACGGAGCGCAGAGTTTGGGTCTTCATGGTCAGAATTAAGGCTGGATTCTTCTGTAAAATAGGAGAACAACCTGAAGTCACTCTACAGGGGACGTTTGGAGTTTGATTCATTTATTTTTGTTTTGTTTGTCTGTCAGACCCGATGCACGGCCCACGGCGTCTTCAAGTCGTTGACATTCAGTCCAAACAGGTGACGGTCCGATGGGAACCGTTTGGATACAACGTGACCCGCTGCTACAGCTACAACCTGACGCTGCAGTACCGCTATAGGCCGGCAGGTGGCAACAGCAGGTAAAGAGGGGGAGGAGCCAGTAGGTAAACAGAAGGAGAGACCAGTTGTTGAACAGAGGCTGACAAAGAAAGGGGAGGGGCTAATAGATTTGAAATGGGTGTGGCCAACTGGAGGTGGCATGGCCAATAGGAAAAGAGGTTGGACCTAGTTGGTGGGGCCAACAGGTGCAAGCCTCACAGGTAAACCTGAGTCTGTTTCCTGCAGGGATCTGGTGAAGGAGCAGGTTCGAGAGGAGGTGGTGTACGACACTCTGAGCACTGTGCCGCAGCACACCGTACGTAACCTTCCACCGTTCACCAATGTCAGCCTAAAACTTGTCCTGAGCAACCCGGAGGGTCGTAAGGAGAGCTCCGAGCTGCGGGTGCTGACAGACGAGGATGGTATGAATCTCTGAGGTGTTTGTATTGGCTGAGCGGCTGCAGACAAACTAAGCTGAAGTTGTGGTTTCAGTTCCCAGTGCCGTCCCTGTGGACTCGATTCTCGGCAGCAGCTATGAGCAGCAGATCAGCCTGAGCTGGAGGGAGCCGCTACAGACCTACGGCCTGATCCGGCAGTACGAGGTGAGGCACAGGCCAAGGATCGGGGGAACAGAATGTGTAGTCCACTTACCAGACTATACCAAAATACACAAAATACCAAAAAAGAAAAAAGCGGTTAGTGAAAAGAACTTCCCCACATGCTGATGTAGGTTCTCAGTCATCCAGAACATATTATTAGTTTGAAAACAGATATATTTGTGAATTCAGCTGCTGAACGGAGCATCTCATGCAGTTAAACGTGTGGAACTCTCCACTTTTGAATTGAGAAAGCTCCCCAGATAAGAAGTGAAACATCTTTAACTACAGAGTCAAGTTGCTTTGTTTTTAATCATGAAATTGTTTTGCATTTGTTACCCACAATCACCTGCAAGCTGTCCACACACTGATTGGTCTTCTCCACAGATTTCCTACAAAGCTCTGAGCTCCTTCGACACAGAGTTCGACCTGTCCAATCAGAGCGGCAAGGTGTTCAAACCAGCCAATGAGACGAGCCACATGTTCACAGGCCTCTACCCAGGCTCCACCTACTCCTTCACAATAAGAGCTTCCACTGTTAAAGGATTTGGCCCCCCTGTCATCACACAGTTCACCACCAAAATCTCAGGTAAACTAACCCCCAAATCAACTTTTTTTTGCTGATTAACTGTCTGAACAGGTTATTTAGGGTTCTGTCTTCATGTTTTTGTGCAAATTTTGACAGTTTTGTAAAGTTGTTTTGCCTAAAACAATCTCACTACTGCCCTCTTTCGGTCAAATGGTTCTTCTGCAGTTGAACTTTCTTATTGGCAGCAGCGGTTCAGCTTGGTTCAACTTTGTCACAGACCGGTTGGGTCACAGTTGGGTCACTGTTGGGTCACAGTTGGGTCATGG
>NC_051450.1:23488050-23489577 GCF_001649575.2 Kryptolebias marmoratus | reverse complement strand
GTTGGGTCACAGTTGGGTCATGGTTGGGTCACAGTTGGGTCACAGTTGGGTCACAGTTGGGTCACGGTTGGGTAATCAGTGGGTTTTGGTTCTGTAACATTTAGGAAGCAGTTGGGTCACGGTCGGGTCACGGTCGGGTCACAGTTGGGTCACGGTTGGGTCACAGTTGGGTCATGGTTGGGTCACAGTTGGGTCACGGTTGGGTAATCAGTGGTTCTGTAACATTTAGGAAGCAGTTGGGAATGTTTGGGAAATGACTGGGCATTGGTAGGTTATCAGCTGGGTAACAATGATGTAACACTGCCTCTCTCCTCCTGTTGCTCAGCTCCTCTGATGCCAGCCTATGACCAGGAGCCTCCTCTAAACCAGACCGACTCCACCGTCACGGTTCTGCTGAAACCGGCTCAGAGCAGGGGCGCCCCTGTCAGGTAACAACCACCATCAGCCCGCCATCTTATCGAGCTTTCACAACTCAGACATTACCCTTTTTAACAATGAGGCGAGGCACTTTGAAGCTCCCAGTAAAGTTTTTACAGTTACCACACAAACACACACTGTGCCACGTTCAGTCTTTCGAGGCCCTGGGGAGGCGGTATCCTCGGTAACAGTCGTCATGTCAACAGCTGTCTGGGCTCCATGGTCGGCTGTAACGGGGGATTTGGTTAATTAACAAGCAGCGGGCGGGGCTAATCAGAGCCTGCTGCTAACACAGAGGATTAACAGGAGATTAACAGCTAATGTGTCAATCAAACACACAGAGAACGAAGGATTCATTCAGTCAGTTCATTAACCTGTTGTTTACCTTTTATTCTCCTAATTTGACTCAATTCATCTGCTTTAACAGAAGTGATTCACAAAAACAACCAAAGATGTGGAAACATGAATATTGACTGTGATGGATTTACTTCAGTTTAAGACCTGCTGAGGAACACAACAGTTATGTTCTGATGTGGAGATTTATCTGCAACATTCAGAGATGTTTGTTCAGACTGTGTGTGTGTGTGTGTGTGTGTGTGTGATATATGGTGTGTTAATTGACACGATAGCTAAAGTAAAATCCATCAGATTCCACTTGATGTTGGGGTGTTTAAATTTAACTTGGCTTTGTTCTCGACATCAGAACCTCAGCTCGCGGGACAAAAGGTGCTGCCGCGGGCGACCTGCAGCTGCAATCAGATTATTGTCTCACACACAACAGGAGTGTGTGAGGACAAATGATTGGAGACGGTTTGTCAAAGACAGACAGGAGAAGAAAGAGCTGTGAGTGGGAGGCAAACAGAAAGAGGACAGAGAAAAGATTGGATCTGATTCTTCTTTCTGCAGGGAGTTAAACACATCCTCCAGTGTGTGTGTGTTACAGTGCACGTAGGTGTGTGTTACAGTGCATGTGTGTGTGTGTGTGTTACAGTGCACGTGTGTGTGTTACAGTGCACGTATGTGTGTGTTACAGTGCACGTGTGTGTTACAGTGCACGTAGGTGTGTGTGTGTTACAGTGCATGTGTGTGTGTGACAGTGCGCGTGTGTGT
>NC_051450.1:23478088-23487498 GCF_001649575.2 Kryptolebias marmoratus | reverse complement strand
GTGTGTGTGTTACAGTGCACGTGTGTGTGTTACAGTGCATGTGTGTGTTACAGTGCACGTGTGTGTGTTACAGTGCACGTAGGTGTGTTACAGAGCATGTGTGTTTGTGTGTTACAGTGCACGTAGGTGTGTGTGTTACAGTGCATGTGTGTGTGTGTGTGCGTGTGTTACAGTGCACATAGGTGTGTGTGTGTTACAGTGCATGTGTGTGTGTGTTACAGTACACGTAGGTGTGTGCGTGTGTTACAGTGCACGTGTGTGTTACAGTGCACGAGTGTGTGTTACAGTGCGTGTGTTACAGTGCACGTAGGTGTGTGTATTACAGTGGATGTAGGTGTTTGTGTTACAGTGCACGTGTGTGTTACAGTGCACGTAGGTGTGTGTGTGTTACAGTGCACGTGTGTGTGTTACAGTGCACGTAGGTGTGTGTGTGTTACAGTGCACGTGTGTGTTACAGTGCACGTGTGTGTGTGTGTGTTACAGTGTGTGTGTGTTACAGTGCACGTAGGTGTGTGTGTTACAGTGGATGTAGGTGTGTGTGTTACAGTGCACGTGTGTGTTACATGTGTGTTACAGTGCACGTAGGTGTGTGTGTGTGTTACAGTGCACGTGTGTGTTACATGTGTGTTACAGTGCACGTAGGTGTGTGTGTGTTACAGTGCACGTAGGTGTGAGTGTGTTACAGTGCACGTGTCAGTGTGTCAGTGCACGAAGGTGTGAGAGTGTGTGTTACAGTGCACATGTGTTACAGTGCACGTAGGTGTGTGTGTGTGTGTTACAGTGCATGTTGGTGTGTGTATGTGTAAGTTTTACTGAACTCCATTAATTTCCTGTCTAACAGGAAATGTGACAATATTGCAGTTCCACACCCTGAACCCTGTGTGTGTGTTTGTGCACATACCTGCACAGATTTCTGTGTGTGTGTGTGTGTGTGTGTGTGTGTGGTGATGTATGACTTCTGTCCTGAACCTGGTTCTCATAAAAAACCTAACTATTGTTTTCAGCATCCCTCAGGACACAAACATTTCACACTGAGCATGGTGCGTTCAGGTACCTTAGGACAGGGAGTTCAAACTGGGCATGGTGCGTTCAGGTACCTCAGGACAGAGAGTTCACACTGAGCATGGTGCGTTCAGGTACCTCAGGACAGAGAATTCAAACTGGGCATGGTGCGTTCAGGTACCTCAGGACAGAGAGTTCACACTGAGCATGGTGCGTTCAGGTACCTCAGGACAGAGAGTTCACACTGAGCATGGTGCGTTCAGGTACCTCAGGACAGTCTAATCCCTCAGAGAGTTCTGGTTCTACTCCGGGGTCTCCACGCAGTGCCAGAGAACTGCAGTGTATGTGTGTTCTGTCCATGAGACCAGGAACAGTCCTGGTGGAGTCCAACCCGCACCTGAACCTTCAGCCTAACTGTAGGCCAGGGGAACACAGTTCTCGTGTTGGTTCTACAGGGACCGGATAGCCTTCAGCTGCTCGGTGTGGCCTCCCATCATGAACAGAGTCAAGACAGGCTGGAAACAGCCTTTTTTTAGATTCTGATTGGATAATTATGAGCCTGAATCAGTTTTGCATAATGGCACTCTTGCCCCAGGGCGCTACGGTAGAACTGGAGTCCATCAGGTGAGTTTCAGAAGGCTTCTCTGAGACCAGCTGTCAGGGTTTTCTTGTGGTTTTCCAGAAGAGTTGGAGGAACTTCAGGAAGGAAGTTTTCATCAACATTAGTAGAGTTTCATGTCTCAGTTTTTGCTCTTTAGACTGAAACTTTAATGAAGCTTTATTCTTTCCAGAAACAGTTAGAAACTCCTCTATAAACAGATAAATAGCTGGTATTTCTTTGCCCTTTAAAGGCAGTAATTCTTTTCGTCATAATAAACTGGTGAGCAAAGCAGTTCTAATTAGAATCTGCTGAGAAGCAGACAAAATGGCCCCTTTTTCAGTTATAACTCAGCTTCGTTTTGTGCTTGGTGTCCTTTACCTGCATGTTGGATTTAATAGCAGCGCGGCAGGAGGACATGAATTATCTGTTTAATGTCAGACTGTTAGTAAGTTACAGCCTCTACATGCAGCCGCAGAAAGACTTAATAAAAGTGAAGGAGAGAGTGATGGAGGAGAGGCAGCGCTGACCTTTCTGTGGAGCTGAATAATGAACCGACGCCGTTTAATGTGTCGCCTCGTGTGAGAGCACAGATCCAGTCAATATTCTGCAACAACACACGTTTCTAAACACCTACAGTGCTGCAGGAAGGCTTCAGCAAACTAACACTAGATTCCCACAGGCCAGCTGTTCTATTTAAAACACAGAATATAACAAAAACTAGCAAATTCCAGAAAACTTTCTTCTCTGAAGTCCAGAATTAATCTGAGCTGTGATAGATCCAGACACTTACTTTGAAAAGTACCTATGAGCTTTATTTTGAAACCTTAAATCCTGAATCCTCCTGAACATCAAAGGTCTGATGAGAGGCGTCTCATCGTCAGCCAGTTTCCACATCGAAGGAACATTAACTGTAGTGACCTCCGATTACTGCCAACGTGAATCTGTGAGGAAAACACACGGCAGCACTTCAGGCAGAAACACAGAGTAAAATGTAAGCCTCAGACCAACAGTCTCTAAGTGAAAACTATCAGAACTTCTTGACCCGTGAGGTTCTGATGGTCCCACAGGTTCAGGTTGATGGTTCTACAGGGTTTATGGAGGAGATCTGAAGAGTTCACTTCCTGTTTGAAGCTCCGATCCAATGAGAGTTTGGCTGTGTGACCTCTGACCTCTGAGAGGACACCATCAGTCCTCCAGCAGAGACAGAAGACAGAAACACTGATCATCAGACTGAACAGTCTGAGGTTAAATCTCCAAAGATCCTGCAGCTTCAGCTGTGATTGGGTAGAAAACGATTACCTGACTGCAGACAGACTGCTCTCTTATTGGTTTAGGTTTGTGATGTCACACTGAAGTATTGACCTTATTCTGTTTCTTTGTTTTTAATTTTTACATCGTTTTAAGTCATAATTATCCTGAAACTGTCCAACAGAAGGACATGAACCCAGTCAGTCGACCTGTCTCTGTCTCTACCTGTCTGTACCTGTCTCTGTCTCTACCTGTCTGTACCTGTCTCTGCCCATCCCCACCTGTCTCTACTTATCCCCACCTGTCTCTGTCTCTACCTGTCTCTACTTGTCTCTACCTGTCTCTGTCTCTACCTGTCTGTACCTGTCTCTGCCCATCCCCACCTGTCTCTACCTGTCTGTACCTGTCTCTGTCTGTACCTGTCTCTACCGGTCTCTACTTATCTCTACCTGTCTCTACCTGTCTGTCTTTGCAGTAAGTACCAGGTGGTGGTGGAGGAGGAGCGCCCCCGCAGGCAGAGGAGGGGCACTGCAGAAATCCTGCGTTGTTATCCGGTTCCTGTTCACTTCCAGAACACCTCCGTGCTGAACTCTCAGTATTACTTCAGCGCTGAGCTGCTGATGAACGAGCTGAGGACGCCTCTTCCTTTCTGTGTTGGTTAGTTCATTATGTCAGTGGACGTAAACTTTATTTTTGTCTGTCCTATAATCAGTAAGTTTTTATCATGGAGCCTGGAGTGATGCTTGTATGTCCTGGAGTTAACACAGGAAGTCAGTCACCTAACTGACTGTAGTTTGATGTGTTTTTATTATTATTTGTCACGTCAACTAACAAGGAGTTTGCTGGTTAAACACTAACTAACTTGTTAATAAATTATCAATGCACTGCACTGGTTAACCTGTTAACCTGTGTGTTAACCAGGAGACAACAGGACCTACAATGGTTACTGGAACACTCCTCTTCTGCCTCATAAGAGTTATGGGATCTACTATCAGGCTGTCAGCACTGCTAACGGGGTGAGTTCACCTGTTTCAGGTAACAAACCGTCCAATCAGAGACATCGGTGTCATCAGTTTCACCATCAGTATCATTAGTTCAGAATCATCATCATCACTGTCGTGTCACCATGAATATTATCACTAATTAACACAAATAGCCTCATTATTACCTGTATCATCATTGGTATGAGAGGAATTAATTTAATTAATTATGTCAGCTGTTGGACCCTCGGCTCACTTCCAGTCCTTTTATCCCAGAGGATGGAGAACTCAGACAGTTTACCCTTTGAAAGAGAACCAGAGTTTAACTGTTTATTCTAATAAGGCAGAAAGGTATTACAAGGCCAGCACCGGGACTTCTGTCTACAACATCTCATGGATGAAGCAGAGAGAAGCCCGGAACCAAGGAAGCGTTGACTTTTATAGATCCTAGGCTCCGCCCATTTCAGAGGGCCGAAGCGCATCCTAATCGTGATATCAGTAATGGTACTACGTGTGATTCTGTGGGTGTAAACGGCTGAGGGTACGGCAGGCCTTCACACAGCCGATGAAGGCGGCTGAGCACAGGGTTTCCTCTTTTTAGAACATTTCTAACAGGACGAACAGGTTTTATGTTTTTCTTTGAACTTTATTAGAATGTCTGGATTTTTAGAAACTAACGTGACGGCTGCACGGTGAGGTTCAACATTGGTCCAAACACTTGTTCAGACTGAATACTGAGAGATAATCAACACTAAAAGCAGCTGAGTGAAACTGTTGTTTTTACTTTGAATTGAAGTGAGCAGCTGCTGTTTGCCGTCACCGATGGAAACAGAAAACCTGGAACCAGCAGGTTTCTGAGCTCTATGCTACACAAACATCAGACATGATGAAATCCTCAGGAAGAGAAAGTCTCATCGAGTCGACTCGTCTGTTTCATGGCTTTGACTTTGGATCTGACTCCAAGGAAGTGAAGGTTTTGATGCAAATTGTGCCAATTGGCTGTTAAGTGTTTTCCACTTTGAAGGCTGCAGAGAAACAGGCTGTTTATCTCAGCGGAAACTCCGGCTGTGTTTTATTTAAAGAAGTGGCAGGTGTCAAGATATCCAATCACACCGTGCAGCATGATGGGACACAATTACACAAAGCTTCCCAGCTTTCTGTTCCTTTGTGTCATAAAAGCACAGAGAGCAGAGATCCTTCCTGCAGGCTGACCAACAGCTCCGAGACGCTGCGGCGTGTGTGTGTGTGTGTGTGTGTGTGATTAAAGGATAATTGCTCACTTTCACACATGTGCAGATCTTATTGTGTTGTGTGTTCATTATTGATGCACAGAGCTTTAATTGGTGTGTGTGTGTGTGTGTGTGCTGAATAATGCAGGGATAGTAGTGCTTTTCACTGTCGCCTCACCACAGAGTCTGTGTGTGTCTGTGGGTGTGTGTGTGTCTGTGAGCGGGTGTGTGTGTGTGTGCAACCATGAATATTCATGAGCCCTTGTGGTTAATTTGTCGCTTGTTTGTTAGAACCAGAAAGATGCAAGATGTTCTGTCTCGCCTTTCGCCAAACCCTGCCTCGCCGTGTGTGTGTGAGCATGTGTAGGTGTGTGTGTGTGTGTGTGTGTGAGCGTGTGTAGGTATGTGTGTGTGTGTGTTGGTTGTTAAATGCCACCACAGGCACTGATCCACAGCCATTTGCCTTCTGTCTGCTCTGTTTACGATGTGTGTGTGTTTCATAGTGCGTCTTGGAGTGTGTGTAATATTGCGTGTGTGTGTATCATGGTGTGTCTTGGAGTGTGTGTGTGTGTGTTTCTGGAGGAAGTAGCCAGATGTGACAGCTCATATGTTGACAGGAAACTAATTTGTTTTTCTCTCTAACAGGAGACAAAGATCGACTGTGTTCGAGTGGCCACTAAAGGTGAGTCTTTTATTTTGAAAGGTTTTCTCTTCCTGTTAGATTTCTAAAATAACTCTACATTTTAATTTGTTGAAGGTCAGATTTTATTACCTAGCTGTGTTTTTTAATCTTTCAATCTGTACAGTTCATTACTAATGTTTCATTTTCAAAAAAGCCTTGATATTTTACTTTGAAAGGTGTTTCTTAACAATATATATAGAAGAGATTTTGTTATTAGTGTTATTAGCCTGTTTGAAGCACTGTTGGTGACTCTGAGGCTGGATTTAAACTAAAATCTAAAGCTGAATTTTTCAGGAAGGACAGTTCCTCACCAGATCTGAAAACTGAAATAAATACAACGTCAGGTCAACAATTAGCTACATCTGATTGGCCAGAGCTGTACAGTCAGGTAGGACCTGGGTTTTGATCCCTGACTGCTGGTTTGGATTTTACTGCTACGTTAGCTGCGAGGTAGCGAGGCAGCGGCCAATGAGACACAGATGGCAGTTAGCTGCTGGAGCGCTAAGCTAATGGTTAGCACATTGGTCCCATCCAGAAGTATAATGGCTCACAGATGGCCGCTCATGACCAACATCTGTCCCTGACTGTCTGTCAGTCCTTCAGCAGCGGGAAGAAATGTCCTCTGCAGACAACTGAGCTACACAAACTCTGCAGACGCACGTAAACACAAGTCAGAAAAAACAAACAAACTCAGCTTTATGCTGCGCTAACGCTAGGCTAACGGAGGGCTAATGACTGGGATTGTACGAGTGTCGAGAGAGCAGTAACACAAGAGCTAAACAAGCTAAAAACACAGTGATCTCCCCTGATGAACATCTAGGACACACACACACTCTCACACACACTTTAATCAGCTTTTATTGGACCGCTGTTCTGGTGGCTAACGACACCAGATGCTGATTGGTTCTGTTGATCCCCCGGCTCGCGTCAGTCACGCTGCAGCAGCCAACCCCATCCCCCACCGGGCCTCCCCCCGTCCTCCCCCGTCCTCTCAGAGTACCCAGAGTGCCATGCAGCGCTAACAGTGAGCGTCCTGATGTGAATGTAAAGGAGCGCTGCACGTCTGTTGAATGTTAACTGGATGGTTTATGAACAGGAAACTCCGACGCTCCTGAGTTTTCACAACATGTTAAATAAATGCGGAATGTGGAAAACAGCTGAATCCAACAGGGAAGATTTCTGAACTCCAGCAGGATGTCTCTGAATGTCACTAAAGGAAAGTTTAAGAGACTCGATGCTGTCAGAAGCTTCCTGGATTCAGTCAGAGATTTTCTGGATTAACTAAACTCACAGTTAGAACTGGATTCATGAAGCTAATTTCACTGTGGACTCATAAGAAGTACATCTGAAAGTATGAAGCAGAATCATCTGAAGGTGATATCTGGAAGAATAAATCAAGACTCAGTGAAATACCAACATTACAAAGGCATCAGTATAAAATGTTTAATCTCAGAAAAAAGGATTGATTTTAAATCAAGAGTTTAAGGCCTCGTGCACAGCCTCCTCTCTCTGTTTCTGCTGAATGATTGATTACTAAAATGACTGATTACTAAAATGATTCATTACTAATGTCTTATCAATGATTGGCTGATTAATGAGCTTCTCTTCCAGGTGTGTTTCATAAACTTAACTACTTCCTGTTTACCTGAGCAGTGCTTGGCTCTCCTGTCAGAAACATGATGAAGAAATAAAACTTTATAGTCATTATAAAGCAGCTGAAGAAAACTGTTTAAATTTCTTTATTTTTAGTCACGTCTGTAAAGTTTGATTTAACTACATGAGGCCCAGTTTCAAATCTCAGGTGTCCTACATTTGGTTCTGGACGGGTCCGCCTGAACACAGCTGCTTTAAAATGAGTCTTCTTGCTGAAGTTTCAGTGGAGGCTGACGATGAGCAGCTTTAGGAGAGCACACTAATATTTCTGCTTCAGAACAAACCTCTGCTTCAGCCTGTCTCTCTGTCTGCTGTCTGTCTGTCTGTCTGTCTCTCTGCATGCCTCCTGGATGAACAGCCGCCATAATCGTCACCCAGCTCACCACGCCGTACATTCGCATTGCCCCAGCGGCTGGCGACAAGCAGCTACCAGGTCAGAGGGAACACACACACACACACACACACACACACACACACACACACACAGCTCAGGGGATGACAGAGCTCACTGTCAATCTGCCTCTTGTAAGGAGGAGAGTTCTACTAGGTTAGTTATTAAACCAACCTGCTGCTGTCTGGTTTAAAGGAGTAAAGTTTACCTCAGTGGAGACACTCGCACTCTGAAACCAACATGTTTCTCGATAGTTTCATTCTGGTATAAAAGTCTTGTTCTTCAGTTTCTTTTGTCTCATGTTGTTTATTATTGTTGTCATGTTGTTACTACGCCATTCCAAGGTTAGTGACTAACCCACGCTAACCAGTAGCTGCGTCGGTCAGAGGGTAGTGACTAACCCACGCTAACCAGTAGCTGCGTCGGTCAGAGGTTAGTGACTAACCCACGCTAACCAGTAGCTGCTTGGGTAACGTGGGTTAGTTACTAACCCAGTCATTGTCGGGTCTACTGTGTCACATGACGTGATGGGAAACAGATCTGGCACTAACAGCCCTTTTCTAGTGTTTGTCACATTTCAGTCCAGTCCCTAACAAACAAGTGTGTGTATGTGTATCTGTGTGTGTGTGTGTATCTGTGTGTGTGTGTGTGTGTGTGTGTGTATCTGTGTGTGTGTGTCCATGCCACCTGAACACTCTGATCTACAGCTCACACAAATTACATTTAAATATTTACCAGCCTGAAGGTGGAAACTTTCTACATAGTTTGTACACCACACACACACAAAGCGCTGTTTACATTGTATGCACACTGTATCCTCACTTTAATACACACACAAACACACACACACATGCCTCCCACTCAGCATGACTGGCTGAAGCCCTAAAGCACAAAACTGCTTCACTTTTACATGAAAACAGCTTCTCTGTGGCCTGCTGTGACACTCACAATAACACACACACACACACACACAAGAAACACACACAGATAAATTCTGTCTTCAAAGTGTTTTGATAGCCTTTAAACAGAAAACAGCAGCTTTCTGTCTGCGAGGCGCTGATGCTCTGTGTGTGTGTGTGTGTGTGTGGGGGGGTGTGATGAAACACAGATATAGAAACTGGCTGATAGTCGAGCTCGTCTGACCTTGAAGAGACAAAATAAAACCAGTGAAAATAAAAGAAACTGCCTGTGAGTCAGAAACCAGTTTAGCTCAGTCCAACAGACCGGGTTCTGATGGGTTCTGTTCGGGTTCTACTTCCCTTCTGTGTAGAACTTTACTGAATAAACTGCCTTCCTCGATCAGTTCTGATCTAGTTCTGTTTCCCATGAAGTTTGAACTTTTTAGATTCCTGTTTGCTTCAATTATTGTCACATAACAGTCATTGTGCCAAAGAGAACAAATGTCTCCACAGTGCAGGAGTGTGTCCACACACACACACACACACTCGGAGTGACTGATGGCTGGTGTCATCTTCTGATTGGAAAAGTGCAGCAGGTCTAAAATGACACATTACAGCAGCCGACAGCACAGTGTTGTCCTGAATGTCTCTCATCTATGGAGACACCTGGAAGGATATTACACCTGGACACACACACACACACACACACACACACACACACACAC
>NC_051450.1:23475322-23477988 GCF_001649575.2 Kryptolebias marmoratus | reverse complement strand
GGTCAGAGGTTAGTGACTAACCCACGCTAACCAGTAGCTGCTTGGGTAACGTGGGTTAGTTACTAACCCAGTCATTGTCGGGTCTACTGTGTCACATGACGTGATGGGAAACAGATCTGGCACTAACAGCCCTTTTCTAGTGTTTGTCACATTTCAGTCCAGTCCCTAACAAACAAGTGTGTGTATGTGTATCTGTGTGTGTGTGTGTATCTGTGTGTGTGTGTGTGTGTGTGTGTGTATCTGTGTGTGTGTGTCCATGCCACCTGAACACTCTGATCTACAGCTCACACAAATTACATTTAAATATTTACCAGCCTGAAGGTGGAAACTTTCTACATAGTTTGTACACCACACACACACAAAGCGCTGTTTACATTGTATGCACACTGTATCCTCACTTTAATACACACACAAACACACACACACATGCCTCCCACTCAGCATGACTGGCTGAAGCCCTAAAGCACAAAACTGCTTCACTTTTACATGAAAACAGCTTCTCTGTGGCCTGCTGTGACACTCACAATAACACACACACACACACACACAAGAAACACACACAGATAAATTCTGTCTTCAAAGTGTTTTGATAGCCTTTAAACAGAAAACAGCAGCTTTCTGTCTGCGAGGCGCTGATGCTCTGTGTGTGTGTGTGTGTGTGTGGGGGGGTGTGATGAAACACAGATATAGAAACTGGCTGATAGTCGAGCTCGTCTGACCTTGAAGAGACAAAATAAAACCAGTGAAAATAAAAGAAACTGCCTGTGAGTCAGAAACCAGTTTAGCTCAGTCCAACAGACCGGGTTCTGATGGGTTCTGTTCGGGTTCTACTTCCCTTCTGTGTAGAACTTTACTGAATAAACTGCCTTCCTCGATCAGTTCTGATCTAGTTCTGTTTCCCATGAAGTTTGAACTTTTTAGATTCCTGTTTGCTTCAATTATTGTCACATAACAGTCATTGTGCCAAAGAGAACAAATGTCTCCACAGTGCAGGAGTGTGTCCACACACACACACACACACTCGGAGTGACTGATGGCTGGTGTCATCTTCTGATTGGAAAAGTGCAGCAGGTCTAAAATGACACATTACAGCAGCCGACAGCACAGTGTTGTCCTGAATGTCTCTCATCTATGGAGACACCTGGAAGGATATTACACCTGGACACACACACACACACACACACACACACACACACACACATGGTGAGGTAATGGGTTTTTCAGGGGACTGACGTCCCGTCACATTATACAGTCTTCACCTTCTTCAGTATCAGTGTGGTCTGCCTCAGTCAGAACACAAACTGGTTTCACATTCAGTACCAATAATCACCTCAAAGGAAACTCAATTAGCAGAACTAACCGGTTAACCTCATTAACCAGACCAATACTAATTTATATTATGTTTTGGTTTTGGTCTAAGATGGCGCCACAGTGTGCAGCCTGTTCACTGCTTGTGTATGATCGCCAAACACTGTTGGATCTTCGCCTCTCTGCCAAGGATCTAGAGAAAATGGACCATATTTATGGTGTTCATACGAGGTTTCAGTCGTTTCCCTTCCTAGGCTGGATACCTGCTCATGTTTGCCATCGCTCCACTCCCTCAGTGTAAACGCCGGCGGCGCCGTGGTGAATGACTGTTAAAGTTTAAGGCTCTCTTGGCACAATTTCCTGTGGCTTCCTGGAGGAGAAATGTAGCGGTACCTGGACTCTGTCAGAGCCCGCCATCATTGGACCCTGCCGATCGGGGCTGGTATATGTCGTTGGTTCGGATGATGTCGGCCCCTGCTCTCCCCGTCCCGATGGCGTGGTGTAAATCCCCGCCATCTACGAGCCCTGCGTCGGGCCCCACAGACAGCTGCTGCCAGGTTCGGCCTTGTTAACGCAAGATCACTGGCAAATAAAACTTTCATCTTGAGGGATTTCTGCATGTCCCGTGACCTGGATTTTCTCTGTGTAACGGAGACATGGCTGGGTACTGCTGAGCCTTCCTCCCTATTGAACTGTTACCACCAGATTGCTTTTATTTTAATTCCTGTCGGGTCGAAAAGGAGGAGGAATAGCGGTTGTTTTTAAATGCAGGCAGATCTGAATGCAGTCCTCCTTTACAAGCTCTGAACATTACTCATTTGAAATTGGTCGTTCTCGTGTTGTCTTGTGTGTCGTCTTTTATCAGCCACCTA
The DNA here is from genome assembly GCF_001649575.2 of Kryptolebias marmoratus. Classification (NCBI taxonomy): domain Eukaryota; kingdom Metazoa; phylum Chordata; class Actinopteri; order Cyprinodontiformes; family Rivulidae; genus Kryptolebias; species Kryptolebias marmoratus. The sequence goes on along the minus strand of NC_051450.1, from coordinate 23,475,808 downwards.
TGTACAATAAAGACTATAAGTGATTTTTCAGAATTTTGGGTAGAAATTCTGCCTAAATATGATTGTGTTCTTATTCTTGGTGATTTTAATATTCACATCTGTTGCCCAGAAGAGCCGATCTCCAGGAGCTTTTTAGATGTTGACTCTTTTAACTTTGTGCAGGACAGGCTACATGTTTGTCTTGGTTCTCAAAGAGAGCTTGCTGCAGTATCAGAGGACTGTAATAGCTGAGAAAAACAAATATCTCTCAGGGATAATTGCTTCTAATTGTAACAATCCCAGTGTTCTGTTCAAAACCATAGATACTGTTCTCCATGCTCCCAAGTTTCTTGGTTTTGACTCCTCCACTGAAATCTGTGAAAGTTTCCTTCACTTCTTCACTGATAAGATTGTGTCAACTAGAGCTTGTATCTCTCAGCCTTCCTACGACCCTTCTATCCGTTTGCACTGCTCGTCTATTTTTGATCAGTTCGAGCCGGTGTCTTT
>NC_051450.1:23471154-23474470 GCF_001649575.2 Kryptolebias marmoratus | reverse complement strand
CAGCTCACTGTCATCTTATCTCAAGGACTGTGTCACCAACCTGGGGGTGAAGTTTGACTCTGATTTTAAATTTGAAAAACAGATCAGCAGTGTTGTTCAGAAAAGTTTTTATCAGCTTCGTCAAATATCAAAGGTCAAACCAATCCTATCAAGATCTGACCTTGAGAAATTAATCCACGCTTTTATTACAGCTCGTCTCGACTACTGTAATTCACTGTATGTAGGCATTAGCCAGACCTCTCTAGCTCGTCTGCAGCTTGTTCAGAACTCTGCTGCTCGTTTGTTAACTCGGGCCCGTAGGCGCGAGCACATTACTCCTATCTTAGCGTCCCTTCATTGGCTCCCTGTGCGCTACAGAATTAATTTTAAACTCCTGTTATTTGTTTTTAAATGCTTGAACAACTCGGCCCCCCCATATCTATCTGAGCTGCTTCAGCCTTACTGCCGCCCCGATCCCTAAGATCAGCTGATCAGTCACTGCTGACAGTCCCCAAAACTAGGTTTAATCCTGTTAACCAAAGATCACAACCCTAACCCTACACTGTCAGTTACTGGTTTTATTGTCAGTGAGTTGAAGGTAAGCTAATGCTGGTTAATGGTTTCAGGAGCTGCAACCAGAGAACCAGAACCAGAACAGGAGAAACAGTCGGATCACACAGTGAAGATTGCCGGATCCATCGCTGGTGTCCTACTCTTCATCATCATCTTCCTTGGAATCATCCTCCTGATGAAGAAAAGGTATGACTTGATCCTTTGTGCTAACAGCTTATTTGTCAGATTAGAATAATTATTGATCAGAGACCACCTGGAGATGTTCCACAGCAGGGGGCGCTGCAGAGTATGTGCCTGTGAAGTCAGAAAGAGGAATCTTGTAGGTTTGATGCTGGTTTTATTTGGTGTTATGTTGATGTTGAGCGTAGCCGGACGAGGGGACATCAAAGAGACGATCATGTCCACGCACTCGCAGAGACGGCCAGGAATAATGGAGCAGATTGTAATAATCACCATTAAACTGTGTCTGGACTGACTTTAGTCTGAAACATCAAACACACAACCCCACCGGGACACGTACACACAATGTATACACACACAGAGAAAAGCTTCAGTGTTTGGAGAACGTTGAAGATGAGAGAGAAATTTAGATGAAAGACGGTTTTATTCTTTTTCTCTCAGTCGCCTCTAGCCGAATGGCTTCAGGCAACAGAAACACACACATTTCTGTGTGTGTGTAAGAGTTTGTGTCTCCATCGTGCTCTGATCTTGGTTTTTGATTTTACAGACGCTGAGAAACGAGAGGCGCTTGTTCGCTCTCTAATGAGGTTTTTAATGTTGACGGGGTGCGTTTGATTTCCACTCTGTGACCAAACGGAGGTCAGACTCATTACAGCAGGAAGCTGCTCGCTGCAGGGCCACAAGACTCCAGCACTCATGAAACACATCGTCCCCTCACAGCTAGAATCACCTCGTTAGGACACAGTCTGATTGGTCTTGGTGGGCATCACAGAGTTTCCTTTTAAAGCAGCACAGTTATCTGTTCGGATTCATCATGAAGAACAAGCGACCGGTGCTGAAACCTGAAATAAGAAAAGGAAGCATCTCGGGTGTGTCCTGCTGTCTCCTGCAGGAAACCACAAACTTTACAAAATAAAGGTATAAATGGGACTTTAGTCATTTGATACTTAGCTCAGAAAAAAGTAATCAAAGAGTGTTGAGATGGTGTGAAACCTGTAGCACTTCATATTTTTATTTCCTGTCAGTCAGAATGAAGCCGAGATGTTTTTTTTGTTTTTACTCGGCTTTATTTGGTAATATCAATCATTCCTGCATCATATTCCAAGAAGAGTTGGAAGGAAGGTAATGAGGTGAGATAATAATTCAAAATGGTGAATATAATCTAGGTTTGGTCTAAAATCAGTCTCCAATTTAGTCTGAGTCTCTGAGGATCCAGTTTGTGTGAGAAAATCATCAAACTGATTAAAAACAAAAATCCTCCCAGAAACACTGGAAGAGATTTCTCCTCTACTCAGCAGAAAATGATGAAACCAGTCAAGAAATCTGATGGAATTTCAGAGCTCCAGTTTAAACTGGACCTCCAGGATTTCCAGTGAACCAAAGAGAAAAAGGAGCATCCAGACTGTTGTCAGCAACCAATCCAGAGACCCGGTTCTGTGTTGGATGGATGGACCAGGTGGCTGCTGTCAAAGGAACAAGCTCCAGCTCCACACAAAGAATCCTTCAGGAGGAACGTTTATCGGTCAGATGTGAAAAAACATTAAGGGGGGTTAGGGTTGGGGGGTGGGGGAGGAAAAAAGGGTCCGCCTTTGCACGGTGGTGGTCGCATTATGCTTTAGGGCTGCCTGGCTGCACGAGAAAAGACAACATGGATGTGGTCTGTGGTGGTTCTGGGCTTGGATTAAGGTTCTATGGCAGCAGAAAGATCCAGCAACATCTGCTGCCTTCAGGGACCACATCTATTCCAGGGAAATCTGAGGTTTTTTGCCTAAAAAGTTTAGGAAACCAAGAAGAGAACCCAGAAGAACTCCACTGATGATGGACAATGATGTTAGGACACAAGCTGCAGCTTTTTCAGACATATTTTCTTGGACATATTCTTGTCTGAAACAGGAAGTGTTTTATGTCCCCCATGGCTGACAGGATTTATTTTCTTTATCCATCTCATTGTCTGTTTAGTCTCATAAAATGGTTCAGTTGTTGGTTCTTGCTGGGTCTTCATCTCACACATTAACCAATCAGATGTGTCTCCTCCCCTTTTTAATGACACCTTGTTTCAGCCAATCACCACTCTCCTCCACCTTCACAGAATATTTTATCTCATCTGTTGTAAAACATTAATCTGTTGTTTTTCCTTTTTCTGTTTTTCTATTTTTCTTTCCCTCCATTTCATCCCTCCCTACGCTCCGCCCCCCCACCACTCAGACGAAGAAATTATCACTCCTACACTTACTACCTGTAAGTAACCTGTTTGACCTTTGACCCCCTCACCCTTACCCAACATACCTGACAGCCTGAGTGTGTTCTGCCTGCTGACACCCCTTTCACCCATGAGCTGTGCTTCCTGCTGTGTCTGACCCTCCACACCATGACCTCTGACCCCTTTATGAATGAGTCATCCATCCTAACCTTCACTGGCCAATGGGAGTCAAGATAATCCTTCCCATTCTTCACCTGGTTCAGATCCCTGATTACGTACTTAGGGTCTGTGTGTGTGTTTGTGTTGGGTGGGGTCACCTCCTGTGCACCCCACCTGTTCAGGGTGACTTCCTGTTCAGCCTGAGTCACTTCCTGTACAGCTTGA
>NC_051450.1:23469327-23471054 GCF_001649575.2 Kryptolebias marmoratus | reverse complement strand
TTGGTTCAGAGTTCAGCTCTGCAGGAAAAGTAAAAACACAAAGAAAACTCCTGCCTCCTGCTGCAGCCAGCAGATTAGATTCATACAAGATCCAAGAGAACAAAACACAACAAACAAACAAACAAACAGAGGCTCGTCTGACACTCCACACTTTTTGTTGTGATGATTTTTATCATCTATAAAGAGACAATTAATCAACTTAAAGTGGAAATGGTCCAAATTTGGTCCAGGCTCGTTGTTTCTGCCAGTTTTGGAATAAAAGTAAAAGAATAAATTATAAACAACCGTCAGTCACGAGTTTTTGTTTTCTGGTAAGGTGACATTTTGTCTCCACAGTGGAGTTTCAGCTGAAGAACCGTGTTGGTTGGTTGTTTCTGAATCAGAGGAGAAGAAAGCTGCAGGTTTTTACCACAGAAGAAGAAAAGGAAGACATGAGGAGGAGGAGAGCAGCACCTCGCCTCTGGGCGCTTTCACCATCCTCCATCTTAACCCCGGCGTGCATGCTGCAGCGCACGTTTGTTGTGTTTCAGCTGCTCTCGGGTCAGGGTTAAACTCTGCAGCGAGCGTGAGTCTGTGTGTGAGCAATCGGACAAATGGATTTTCTCAGAATAGAAAGACAGAAAACATGGACAGACGATGGACAGATGAGAGGATAAAAGATGTTTTTTTGCTCTGCACAGCTTATGCAACACATCAAAAGAAACTCAGAGGTAGTTAGAAAGAAACTAAAGCTCCAGAAATCCATCAGAAATCAGAGAGATGAAGCTGAAAACGCCTGAGAATCCAGGATCACAGCCGGGGCTGAATTCAGCTCCAAGAAATGGACAGAACATCCAGAACAACACGACTTCCTCTGGCGTTTGTCACGGTAACAAACTGCTTCAAAGTTCAGTAAAAATGTAAAGAATCTGCCTGTAAATGTCAGTCAGCAGCACATTAACCCTGAGGCAGCAGGAGGACAAATTAGAAAAGACAAAATGATGCCAGAGTGATTTTTAATGACTCATAAATTTAAAAAAGCAGAACTAATTCTCTAATTTATGAGCAGCGCAGCGTTTCCACAGTCTCATCTACAGTTTAGTTCCAGCTCATTAAAGAACCAGTCATTCCACCTTAAGAGTCCACTGCATCAACCAGCCAGACTCTCACAGAGGCAACATACCACCTTAAATTACAATGACTGCTGCCATGAAGTCAGAGTCCAGATGGGATTGTTACTGAATTCAATTAAAGAAAAATTACAATTGGCTTTAATTGGTCATAATTTGATTAAGGTGGATTGTAGATAAAACCATCAGTGAGAGACACGCTGAGTTATAGAAGACAGAAATACCTGCAGTTGGACGGAGACACTGAAGATGAAGACAAAAGACGGTGGAAACGAGAAGTTTGTTTAAAAATGTTGTAAAGTTAAAGACCTGTTAAAGATCTACAACCTCAGTTCAGTCATTAAAGTCCAACTTTCTGTGACCCGATTCTGAGCTGTAGAGCTCCATCAGGACCGGGTTTAGAGCTCCATCAGGACCGGGTTTAGAGCTCCTAACAGGACCGGGTTTAGAGCTCCTAACAGGACCGGGTTTAGAGCTCCATCATGATCGGGTTTAGAGCTCCAACAGGACCGGGTTTAGAGCTCCGTCAGGATCGGGTTTAGAGCTCCAACAGGACCGGGTTTAGAGCTCCAACAGGACCGGGTTTAGAGCTCCAACAGGACCGGGTTTAGAGCTCCA
>NC_051450.1:23463965-23466457 GCF_001649575.2 Kryptolebias marmoratus | reverse complement strand
GTTTAGAGCTCCAACAGGACCGGGTTTAGAGCTCCAACAGGACCGGGTTTAGAGCTCCAACAGGACCAGGTTTAGAGCTCCAACAGGACCGGGTTTAGAGCTCCAACAGGACCAGGTTTTGGTACCCTTAATCTGCTGTTGGGAGGAAGATGAAGATGAAGATGTTTCTGAGTTTTTCAGCGTTTAAACTGTTTTTATGAAGCTGTTGTCAAAGGTCAAAGGTCAAAGGTCAAAGGTCGAAGGTCACGGCCACCAAACAAACTGAAGGAGCTGAAAAACCTTCCAGCTCTTCTTCTTCATGTTTACCTGCTGGTTTTGAGTCTGTTTGTTTCTGTCGGTTTGATTGTTTTTGTCTCTGCAGGAAGTTGGCGAAGAAAAGGAAGGAAACTCTGAGCTCCAGACAGGAAATGACTCTGATGGTGAACAACTCCCAACACACAACTGTGGTGGACACGCACACACTGAACGGCCGCAGTGAGTGCACACTAATTCTGCATTAATCACTAATAAGACATTTATGAGCCATAAGAATAAAACCTGCTGGGTTTCACAGAGACGAGTCAAAACTAAACAAAACATAAAAGACAAGAAGGAAGCAGGAACACAAACAAGTCATAGGACATGAAATGAGAGAAGTTATGAGAATAAAGAGAAATGTTGACAAATGATGACGTAAAGACAAAATGAGACACAGAGACATGAAATATGAGACAAATCAAACAACTTGGTGAAGAAATTCAGATGAGACAAAAGACAGGAAGACAACGTGGACAATGACAGCCTGAAGAAAATATGAAGATTTTAAAATATAGAGATGTTTAAATTAAAGAAGTGATAAAAATCAAATCATAAAAATAAGAATTCAGTTCAATAAAAGTGACCAAAGAAATGGAATCAAATCAACTTCCTTTAAATCTTACTGTCTGAAACCCAAAAGACAAAGTGCAGATGAAATTATAAGATGACAGACACCAGGATGAGAAGGATGAGGAACATAAATGTGACCCCGCCTCCGCAGAGACGTCCATCTTGTCTTCATGCAGCGGCTTTCATGTCCCGGTCTGAAAAACCGTCTCCGAGTGGCTGCAGGTGACACGGTGGGATGTTTTATCACCAAGTACCGGCGCCATGATGGAGGAATGATGGAGCCATGATGGAGGTGCGGAGGAGCGGAGGAGCGGAGGAGTTGACCTTCCCTCAGGCTTTCAGCTCCTCTCAGCTCCTGTATTCTCTGGGAACAGACTCCTGTTGTTTTGACTGTGTACCTGTGTAAACAACAAACAAACAAACATTCAGGTCACTTTATTTTATCTCTGAGAAATCCCAGCTGGTTAAGCCAACATAAACGTTCAGAAGATGTTTGAAGGAGAACAGCTGAAGAACACGTGGAAATCTTTACAAACATCCCTGGAGTTTATTTTTATAAACTCATCTCTGAGTAAACTAATTCAGTTAAGTCCAGGTTTTTATTTATAATACTCATTTTATCAAAACGTTTAATTTGTTGGTTTGCAACAAATTCAGACATTCTGTGTGTGTCGTCTTTAATTAGATCAGGAATAAATGTGTTTTTCTAAAAAATGTCCTAAACTCAGTAAAATTCAACATTTCAAATCATTTGATGCACCTGGATGGAAATCCATCATTTCCTGGCTGCAGCAGTTTGGAACAAAAACGTTAAAGAATAATGGCAGAAAAAGTAAAAGGGTCATGATGTGGGCGGAGCTTCTGTAGCACATGGACAGCAGCTGTTGTTTTGTAAAAGGTCAAAGGTCATGGACAATAGACATGTCTGTTGCCACCTGAAGGTTGTGTTTGTGTGTCTCTGTGCAGCTGTGTCGTCTCCGTCCTCCTTCACCCTGAAGACAAACACCATCAGCACCACCGTCCCCAACTCCTACTACCCAGGTAACACACACCTGAACGCATCACACTGAGACAGTGAATGCATCACAGTTTGACCTCCTGTCACAGTTGATCTAAATGCAGCAGTGCAACGTCACATGACTTTGGTCTGGACCGGCTGAGCCAATCACAGTGAAGTATATTACAGTACATTTACACCTGTTTACCTGAAGGTAACATGCTGCTGCCTTCAGATGCTGCAGGGATTCTATGAACTAGACTTTTCATGAATTTTAAAGCTGCTGAAACAACAGAAACTGTTGGAACCAAGTAACTTCATCAGGACACCATCATGACTCTTGAATTTATTCACCTCAGTCTGACAAACATCACCAGCTGTCTTTGCACTGCTTCACCTGAATGAACCTCCACCTGCTCTCGCCTCACCTGAATCTGTTTGTCCAAAATGTTCCGCTAGAGCTGACGGACCAAAAGATCAGTTTTAGATCCAAAAACCACAAAGATAAGAAATGACTGAAGGTTGGTGTCAAATCAGCACAGCCATCAAATATTCAGTCAACATTCAGCTGACAGCCAGCAGAAAATCATCTGAGACTCAATCCTAAACTAGTCCCCATTCAGTCCCC
>NC_051450.1:23450155-23463865 GCF_001649575.2 Kryptolebias marmoratus | reverse complement strand
CTGTCTCTCTGTCTCCCCGCCTGTCTCTCTGTCTGCCTCCCTGTCTCTCTGTCTCCCGCGTGCCTCCCTGGCTCCCTGTCTCTCTGTCTCCCTCCCTGTCTCTCTGTCTCCGGGGGCTTCCTGACGGCAGATCCCTTCGTGCCGACAGCCATCCTGGGTGAGACTCTTTTTCTTTGTTTCTCTGTAGAGCAGGTCGTCTCAGCTGCACAGGTAGACAGACAGGAAGTGAGAGACAGACAGAGGGGAAGTAGACAGACAGGTAGGAAGACAGGAGAGACAAATGAAAGACAGAAAGAGAGGATATTCTAGCTTCCATCCATCCCTGCTTGCTTCCTGTTCTGCAGCTTTTGGTTCTTCGTTTCCAGATTTTAAACCTTTGATTTTTTGATTTTCTTCCCCAGTTTTTACATCTGTGATATTTCTTAATTTAAACATCATTAAACTTTTTAACTCATGGGTTTTATTTTTGAATTTATTAAAAATACAAACATTTATTTTTATATTTCGTATTTAGATTCAGTTTGATTATTTTTTTTTCTTTTGTTTTTCACCCTGATTTTGTTTGCTTTTGAAACTGACGGTGGGCTTCACTCCATCCCTGCATCCACAACATTCCTGCGTGTCGTGTTGACGTCACGTCTGTCTGTGACCTCCGACCTCTGCATGGACACAACACGCCCACGTGGACTGGGGAGGAAACAAAACATACAAAAGACCAAAATAACAGAGGAGGCAGCAGAAAGTTTTTACTCTCAGCATCTTTATTTAATGATGAAATGTTTAAAAACACAAATACTACAGTTTATTTTTCAATATATGACAATCACATTAAACATTCATTAAACTCTAACTTCAGCATTTTATTCCCTTAAACTATTAGATTCAGAGACAAACAGACTGATGGTTTTCCTAAATGTAAAAGTTGAAGACACGTCTGATTGGATAGTCCATCGTTAGCCTCAGTGTTCTGTCTGATTACCAGCAGCTAATTCTGAATTACAGAACATCCAAAACCTGAAGAGGAGGTCTGGATCCACCCCAGCCTTCTGGGACATGTGGAGTCCACATTGGTTGAGTGGACATGAGCCCAAAATGACCATCTGCAACCAGTTGGGTTCATGTAGACTGGTCCTGTCTCTGGTCCCAGCCAACCAACATTTGTCTAATGAATTATTGTGGAGACAGTTGTGGGGCCCATCTAAGGCCCAGTCTAATCCTAATCTGCTGCCCACATGGTGTCCAGTCCTGGTCCTGGAGGGTCACTGTCCTGCAGGTTCTAGGTGTTTCTCTGCTACGACACACCTGATTGAATGAATGAGTGATTAACAGGCTCCTGCAGAACCTGAGAACCTGCTGAAGAGCAGGAGAACATCTAAAACCTGCAGGATAGTGGCCCTGCAGGACCAGGACTAGGCCCGACTGAGCTCGGACTGTGTTCACTCAACATTAGTAGCCAAGCTTAGGGTATTATTGGGCTCTGAGCTCATTGGTTTTACTCGGTCTGTTAGTTAGCACCTTGTATGGACAGAAATCAGATGTTTTATGTGGAATGTAACTTGAAGGCCACATATAAACAGGCAGAATGGTCTGAGAGGGACAGGCTTGTGTTGGTAAATAGTTCAGCTTTTTAAACAGTTAACAACAGAAACGTCTGATGTTCGTCATCTTGCTCTGTGGCCTAACAGACTCCACCTTTATCTAAAATACATCTGAGCCGTTTTAGCTAACGCAACCCAAATTCCAGCTCCACAAGTGCAGCTAGACAAGACGAGCTAAAAGTGAATTCCCTGCTGTCCCCTCTCCTCAGAGTAGGTAAACAGTCCGTTAACACGAACTCAGTTAGCTCAGTTTGCCAGGTTAGCGAGGTTAGCAGTTCAAATAGAGCTACTACAGTGTTTGATTCATGCTAGCTGTGTGCAGTAGACTAGCTTAATTCCAGGCTAAAGCCAAAGCTAAAGTTGTTGCTTATCTCGTGTTTCCTCTCTCTTCTTCTTCTCTTTTATCTTTCTCTGTGTAAAGTGCCCATTAATGGTAAGTGGGTAAATTTGGGGCTGAATGGGAGGGGGCTCATGTTGAGGGGTGTTTGTCACGACTGCGCATGGAGCCACACCCACCAGCCGCTCTGATGTCATCAGTTAACGTGACAAAGACTCATTTTTATTCTTTGTGAAACTGTGACGTCACAAATCCCGACCCTCCCACCATTTCACCCTGAACCAATCAGGTTTCAGCATTTCTCCTCCTCTGATTGGTTGCTGTTTTTGTCACATGGGTTGTTTTTTGTTTTTTTTCATCTATCCAATCACAGACCACCGCCTCCACCCTCATCACACATCTTCTCACCATGACTGGTTGGGCTGTTTAAGATAGAGAGCTTCTGATTGGTCAGTCAGCCCCCAGGCTAGCCAATAAGAACAGAGTTAGAGAATGTAGTGGAAGATCTGTCCGCCGTGTCGTTGCTGAAATGTTCTTGTCAGAGTCCTGGATGATGAATCCAAGGATGGAGGTCCAGTTTGTTCTGTTCCAGGACTCTGAACTCTGCTCTTTTCACACTGCAGCTCTAAGAACCAGTTCTGAACCAGAACACCAGATTAGACCAGTTCTGGACCAACACTTAGACTGTGGTGTACTCACACTGACCAGTACTTTGCAACCTTGTTGTACTGGATCTGAACTGGACCGGGACCAGTCTGTGCTGGTCAGTACCATAAACTGTGACTGAAGGTTCCTGCTGAGCATCAGATCTTTATGGCTGCAGCATGAAAAGAAACCATCATCATCCTCTTTCCAGACATGTGACCTGAAGTCATGTGATGTCATTCATTTGTGTTGTCATGGTAACAGCCTAGTAGGCATGGATGTGGACCAGGGTTTGTTATTGGACAGATTTATTTTGGACAGCCGTTTCTCAGGTTGGTCTTTTTCTCTGTGTCAATAATTCAACCGCTCCAGTTCTTTCTTTTTAACATCATGGACCTGTTGGAAAGAAGTGTTTAAATACACTCTTATGTGTTACCCCAGGCCTGTCCTGTTGATGTACCTGAAATAAAATCACTCAGTTCATCAACCATAATATGATCACTGGTAAACTCTGGAAAAAACTTTATAAAAACCTAGAAAAACACCAACCCAGCATGTAGCAGTCAGTTCTAAAATACAGCCACTAAAGTCAGATCCACTGTTAGAACTCGGACTGTTTACCTATATTTACATCTGCAGCTGCAGGAGGGAAAGAGATAAATCAGGATCTGAAACAGATGAAAAGGAAGCGTCAGTGTTGGATTGATAACTGCTCCTGTTGATGATAATCAGACCTGTAACTTTCTGAGGCTCCTGGACTTTAACCAATCACTGACTAACAGGTAGCTTCAGCTGTGGTTCTGACATTTTAAACTTTTATTGTTTGTACTTTGAGGTGCTTGGGGCACACAAGTCCTTCGAATCCTAAATCTATGGTTCAGATCTTTTCTGCCTCTTTTTGCAGTTCACAGTTTAGTTTTAGAGATGTAGAAGTATAAAACTAAATAACAGTAATACAGATGGTGCAGGAAGATTAGATAACTGATGACATGAAGCTTCAGTTCAGAAACAAACAGCTGGTGTGAACACTAAAACCAGTAAAACCAGTCCAGAAGTCCAGAGTTGGAGAAGATTTAAGATGTTTTCATAAAAACTTATTAAAAATAACCAGCTGTTCATCTTCTGGAACTCTAAAACTGTTTGGTCTGTCCAAAATGAATCTAAAACTGATGACATTTTTGAAAACTATTTTCAGCATTTTCGATTATATTCAGAGCTTCTACAGCTCACTCACCTGATTGGATCTGATTCAGTCATGGGGTTTAATTAGTCATGGAATCACCGTGGTTTTGTCTGTGGTAACCTGGTCCAGTCCATCATGACCCCTGCACCTTGTGTTTCCTGTCCAGCTTCAGTCTGATATGTTCCTCTTTTTCTCTGTTCTTCCTCCAGATGACAGTCACACTATGACCAGTGAAACCAGCAGCCTGGTCCAGTCCCACTACAAGCAGCGGGAGTCAGAGCGGGAGGCTCTGCCCTACCAGACAGGACAGCTGCATCCAGCCATCCGAGTGGCTGACCTGCTGCAGCACATTACCCAGATGAAATGTGCCGAGGGCTACGGCTTTAAGGAGGAGTATGAGGTAAGAGAGATACCACAAACACAAAAACATGAAAACAGAGGTGGTGTAGTGGTTTGAGTATCCCCATGATTCTGAGGGCTCATCAGCCCCTGATACAGGTTACCCATGACATCCTGGGGAGAGGTCAGACTAAGACCTTGACAATGAAAGACCATAAGAAACAGGTGACTTCTCTCTTGGAATAAGGAAACTGGGTCACCCTCCTGGAGCTGGGTGAGCAGGTCTGGGGATGGCCCAGACTGAGCACCTTAGTGTTGGAGTTCGAACAAGAAGGACGACTCTGTGCAGCTTCAAGCTGGAAGAGGAAAGATTCTGTTTGACAGCAGTTCAAAATAACCAGGCCTTTTTGGAGTCTGTCCTGAAAGAGGTGCTGTCTGTGGATTCTGTTGTTCACCTGGGACTTCAGTCCCATTTGGGCAATGACAGAGTCAACTAGAGGGGAGTGATCGGTAGGAATGGCCTCCCTGCTCTGGCCTGCGACCTGATCTTGGTACCAGGCCACCTTAGGTCGAAGGTTGCTGATCAACTTTGTAATTTTATCATCAGACCTGTAGCTGTGTCTTTGACACTTGGGTAAAAAAGCTGTCATGATCACTACCTGATGGTGAGTTGGTCCCGTAAACTCAAACAACGTTTGGGAACGTCTGGTAGAGGCTGCTGTCTGTGAGAACCTTACACTTCTGGGAGAGTTTTTCATGTGTCTTCAGGGAAATCTGGGTAATGGACTCCAAATGGGCCATGTTGAAGGTCTCTGTTACAGATCCAGCTTCCAGGAGTTGTGGTTCAGAAGGTTGTTCCAAATAGTTCAGACCATGTAAACATGGCAGAAATCTCTGAATAGTTCTGCAGAATGTCAACCTCCTACATGTTTGTTGTAAAACCAACAGATAACTACCTCAAAGATGGTGGTAAACTTGAAACATGTTGTGTCTGATGTGTAGTGTGAGAAGGCAAAGTTTCAGGACGTAACACAACTCCATAAGTTAATAAAACCTTTTGTTTCCCTGCTGTGTGTTGCTGTAATCGACCTTCAGTCTGAAAACTTGTTGTTTTTACCTCCGAACCTGGACACAGTCTAAACCTTAGATGGCTCATTAAACTTTCCAATCACAGATATCACACTTGGCTGAGAGCTCAGATTTTAACCCCACTAAGTGTCTCTGAGAGGTTCTGGAGTGGTCCAACTTTCGTCATCAGTACAGAAAGAACTAATCCACCTTTGGATTGTTATCAATCACCTCATTCATGCAACAGAGAATGGAATCAAAGATAGAAGCAATCCTGCAACATTTAGTGTCTTACTTCTTTGGCTGAGCAGTTGTTCTTAGCCAGTTAGAGTTCAGCAGTAAGCAGTATTCTTCCAGGGACAGAGAGAGGGCTGCAGAACAATTGATTGTGTGAACAATGATCGGATCAGTCTGCAGACCACAGGAAGTCTCCTCTGAAAAATGTGGTTACGCTGGTTATCACCTCACAAACGCACCCCAACCTATTTTTAGTGGTCTCCCAAAATGATCCTCTAAATCCTCCCAAACTTTCCAAATGACCCCCTAAAAGCTTTTCAGCCCTCCAGGTTCCCCCAAACAGCATAGAAGCAATCAGATTGTCTCCTGTGCAGTCTTCAGTTCTCCAAGTGCCCCCTGAGACAGTCTTTAACCTTTTAAACGGTCTTTCAGTGGCTCCAAAACAGTCTTTAACCTCCCAAAATCCCCAACCAGTAATTCCCAAGACGTTTCTTAACCCTCCAAGGCCCCAAATACTCTGTAACTTTCCAAATGGCCCCCTAAACAGTTTTCAATCCTCCAAGTGCCCCGCACCAGTCTTCAGTTTTTAAGTGCTCAAGAAACAATCTTTAACCTTCGAAACAGCCCCTAAAAGGTCTCTAACCTTCCAAAAAGGCCTCCAATTAGTTTTTAGCCTTTTAACTGTCCCCTAAGAAGATTCTTAACCCTCAAAATAAACCGCAACTTTTTAAACGAGGGAGGAGAGAGTAATAATGGCAACCAGCAGAAATCCAGCCAATAAAGTTCTTTATCAGACGCAGTTGGGCATTTCTGTGTGTGTGTGTGTGTGTGTGTGTGTGTCTCTGTGTTTTTACCCATTTTTATCCTGAGAAACTTACTAATGGATGTTACTTACCTGAACACACACACACACACACACACACACATACATTATAGATCTTCCCTCCAGCTAATGGGCCAAAGCTGGAAACAGTTTGTGTATATATGTGTTTAAATGTGTGTGTGTGCACAGGTGTGTATCTGTGTGTGTCTCCGTGTGGTTCCTGCTCACGGCCTGCCCTCAGGGCTGATCCATTATACATACTGAGTCCACACTCAGAGTGTTTTCACCCTCCATTTGCAGAAAGTTAGCGGTGAAGAGTTCTTCCTGTCCATCTGTCCGTCTGCTTAATGACCCTGTTTCTGACCCGGTCACAAACTGGAACAGCTCTTAGGATGTTTCTGTCCAGGATGCTGTTTTCGGTGGTTCTGATCCGAATCAGAAGGAACTCTTTCTGCAGCGATCACACAACAGATGCATGTAGGAACCTTCGGACTGAAGAAGAAACAAGGATTAAACCTCTCTGCAAACTTTAGGAAAGAATTTAATGATCCTCAAACATAAAGAAGTTTGTCGAATTTGCAGGCATTATAAATTTATTTATAACAAACTTTTTAAGTGGACCAAAGTGACTCATAGAGGGAAAGACCATCAAATGTTTGCTGTCATGTAAGCACGTTTCTCACCCTGATTATTTTACTTTTTAAACTGGCATGTTGAAATATTTGTTATCATCATGAGCTCAAACATGTTTAATATCTGTAGATGATGACAGTTTAATCATGTCAGACATTTTCAGAATAATTGTTAAAATTCAAAAAACAATCAGAGATGTGTGGATGTAACTTTTGTGATAATTTTAATTGTAAAGAGATAATTAATTTGTGATGTTTGATATAAAACTGCTGCAGTTGAGCAGTTGAGCACACCACTGATGACTGTTATCTCCCTGATCCCCTCCATGCTGCTCGTTAACTAATTAATCTGATTGGACAGCTTAACGAGGTAAGACGTCTTCTTGGTTTTCAGATTTTTAGCTTTCTGTGTTTTTGTCAAATAGATGGGAAATTTGTTGGAAGAAGTATACTCCTATTAGCTGAATGTTGAACGACTGTCAGCAGTTTGTTTACCTGCATCACAAACACTGGTCTCCATGGTAACCATCTCTTAAATCATCAAACCTAAAAATACTTAACAGGAAACAAAAATATATGACCGTTTTTTTTGTTTGGTTTTTTTTTGTCATTGCTGTTTTTTTTTTTGTTTTTTTTTGCAATGACCAGGAAATTACCTAACAAATATGTAATAATTCCTAGGTTATTATTATGTAATTACCACAGCAATAACCAGCCAATTACATTAAGTAATCCAGTGGTGATATGTAATCTTTCCATCCATCCATCCATCCATCCATCCATCCATACTCTGGAGTCGGGTCACAGGGGCAGCAGTTTGAGCTGGGAATCCCAGAGATCTCTTTCACTGCCTCCTCTTCCAGCTCTTCAGAGAGGAAGACATTCTCAGGCCATCCAAGAGACATAGTTTCTCCAGCATGTCCTGGGTTCTTCTCCCAGTTGGACATTCCCAGAACACCTCCCTAGGGAGGCATCCAGAGGGCATCCTTTCCAGATGCCCAAACCACCTAAACTGGTTCTTCTCGATGTGGAGGAGCAGCAGCTCCTTCTTCAGCTTGACAGCCTTCCCCTCTTAGTGTGTCCACCACCAGGTTTGAGGATGGCCACTATGAGAGGCACCAGGACAGTCGCCTCAACAATGGAGGCGCAGAACATGGCTCATTTGGAGACTCGGTGTCCACCGCCTCTGCTTGGATGCAGTTGAAGCTTTGTCGAAGGTGGGAATTGAAGATGTTTCTGATGGGTTCTTCTGCCAGTTGTTTCCAGCAAACCCTCACTGCTGTTTGACGCAGTGGCACAAACAACAGTTAGAGCCCGTTCTCCCACTTGAAGACGCAGGGAAGCTACCCTCTCATCTAATGGGGAAACTCCAATGCACAGCCACCAAGCCAGGGAGCTATTTGTTAGCCTACACCAGCCCGGCGCCTCTCACTATGGGCAACTCCAGAGTAGAATAAGGTCCAGCCCCTCTCAAGGAGACTGGTTCCAGAACCCTTGCTGTATGTTGAGGCGATCCCTACTGTATCTAGTCAGTACCTCTCATCCTCAGGTAAGCTATGGTCAGAGGACCAAGGACCCCAGCTTCAGCTGCTGCCCATAGCACACCGCACCCTGTGGTGGGCCCACAGGAAGGTAAACCAGTGCGTTTCATTTGGGCTGAGCCTGAATGGGCCCTGGTCACCAGGTGCTCACTGACAAGCTCCTCCCCCAGGCTTGCTAGGTGGGGCCCCAGTAACTCAGGGCTGGGTGAGGAGCATCGAGCGCCTTCTTTTTTCTCATCCATACAAGTGTTGGACCAATCTGCCTAGGGAGGCCATACTGGCCCCGACAGCAGAGCTCCCAGGATCATTCAGGTGCACAAACTCCTCCACCCCAATAACGTAGCGATTCACAGATTCGTGATATCTTGGATATACTATATCTTGTAAATACTATGGTAATAACCAGATACCTAATAAGTTTGCAGTAATTAGTTAACATGTAATTTCTACATTAATAGCATGTAGTTACTGAATAATGTGTTTAAGAATTCTGTAATGTTACATAATTATCACAATAATAACCAGGTAATTCTTTAATAATTAGGTTATAATTACCTGGCTCTAACATCAAGGTGACAATTTTTGGATAAAATTTGTCATAATGTAATCACAGGTCAGAAACCATGGGTGATAATGAGGAACAAATTCAGAAATTGTAATAAAAATGGTGTGTTAGTGTTACAATAATAATTTGGTAATAATATGATGACCTGCTGTCATTAAAATAGTTTAATTAGTTGTTAGTTTACCTGGTTATTGCTGTTGTGTATATAAGATTCTATTTAACTAATAAATTTAAACTTGACTGTTACTACATATAATTAAGTTCTGAGTACTGCAATCATTTTTCTTGAAACAGAACTTCTTATGTTTTAGGAACCAACAAGATAAACTGTTTCCCAGTTTAAGCAGGTTTGTTGGGTTTTTCATTCCAGTCTTTCCTGCGATTGTTCTTGTGAGAGACCAGCTGTTTTTAGCTCCTGTCTCTTTAAGACTTGTCTTTGCTCTGATTGGCCAGATCCAAGAAGCCTTCAGTAGCCTGTCAGTCCACCCAAAGTGCTCCAAACAAAGATGATTGGATAGTTTCTTTCAGGAACCTCCTGAGAGTCTCCACCAACAGAAACTGATCCATACAAACAACAGAACTGGGTTCTACCATCGAGTGGAACCTAAACCTCAACACCGATTCAAGTCTTAGTCTGACATCAGATCCTTCAGCAGATAGAACTGGTTTAGTGATGATGATAAAGTGTTACGGATCATCTGACTTTACCGATTGGGAACCAGATGGTTAAGTCAAGGTCACATCTGGATCTCACCTGTGGAACCCCTGGATTCTACAGGTGAGATCTGGTCTACCCAGACCAGCATGCCTGTTCCACAATATATCAGACCCAAAACTTTTAAATGCTAAAAACAATTAAATTATCAGGAGTAAGTTCCATCATCCAGCTCCTCCTCATCAGGTGAGAGAAGGAGGTCTGGGTTCTGCTCCTGGTCCTGTTACCTTCACAGCCCAGCCAGGAAGAGAGGAAGAAGATAGATGGGTGGGTGGATGGATGGATGGATGGATGGATGGATGGATGGATGGATGGATGGATGGATGGATGGATGGATGGATGGATGGATGAATAAACTGGTTCTTAGAAAGTTCTAAGCTTTTGACTGGATCAGGAATCTGACAGCTGGTATCTGTGGTTCTTCAGATATGACCTTTAACCTTTCAATGACGGGTATGAGTACCTGAGACACGCAGCAGAACAGAGTCTAACACACAGACCCACAATCACACAGACCCACAACCAAACACAAATAGAAAGACACACATATAAACCCCACACAATTACAAAGACTCTTGCACACACACACAGACACACAAAGAGCCCCACAGACAGATGTAGTGGAGTTACTGCCAGCAGTCATTAGTTTTTCCTTCCTTTCATTCCTTGCTAGTTTATTTTTTCCTCCCTTTGTTTTTCGCTGTCACTCATCTGTGTGTGTGTGTGCGAGTGTGTGTGCGAGTGTGTGTGCGAGTGTGTGTGTGAGAGAGACAGACGTTGTTCACCTCGCAGTTTGATGGATGTCTGAAGTTGTTAGACGACTGTCTCACTCACACACACACAAAAGTGTCTGCTGGGTTTTAATGAGCGTCTCAGGAACCTGCCGTGGTTCAAAGTCTGAGACACACACCTACACACACACACACACACACACACACACACAGAATACAACAATACAAACCCAGTCAGTGTGTGGTTGTGTTGGACTATCCCTACACAGCTTCTGGATGAGTGTGACTCAGTGTGGAAACACCATCAGTGTGTGTTGAGTGCCTTGTTTGGGTTCTGACCCGGACTGGAGACACTGTTAGAACACTTTGAGGATCTCCTTAATCCAACCACCATGTCCACCTTTGAGAAGGTGAGTCTGAGGACTCAGTAGAAGGTGGCAGAGGTCACCAAGGTGAAGAAGCTTTTTGATGGCAGGGCAACAGGACTGGGTGACATTGACTCCAAAATACTGAAGGTTCTGAACGTCATGGTTCTGTTGGAGCCATCAAGCCATAACCTTCAGCGTGCAATGGGGCGGATCTGAGGCCATGGTCCTGATCTGGAAAGGGGATTTCCTTTGGATTGAGGATGGAGCAGGAGCTAGATCCACGGATCAGAGCCTTGTCTGCAGTAATGAAGGTGTTGTTCCAGTCTGATAGGAGCTGAACTGAAAGGCAAAGCTCCGGTTTTACTGGTACGTCTATGTTTCAACCCTCAGCTATGGTCATGAGGTCAGAGTTGACCAGTCTCTATCACGTCATTGGTCGATTCATTACTGGTCATGAGGTCAGAGCCTTGAATGGGTGGCCGGGCTCAGTCTTAGAGATAAGGTGAGGAGCTCCATTATCCGGGGGGAGCTCGAGTGGAGCTCCTGCTCCTTCTTATTGAACCAAGTCTGCAGAGATGGTTCAGACATCTGATTAGGATGCCTCCCTCGAGAGGGAGGAGACTCTGGGGCAAAACCAGAACTTGCTGGAGGAATAATATATCCTTTCTAAGCTGGGAACATCTTGGGATCCCTCAGGAGGAGCTGGAGAATGTCTCTGTTACCTCTATAACTCAGCCTCGAACAGATGGATGGATGGATGGATGGATTCCCCTGAACTTAGTGATGGACCCTTGCATCTCATCTTAAACTGTTTGTGTCCACAGAGTTTCTATGAGGGACAGTCGGCCCCGTGGGACTCAGCCAAAAAGGATGAGAACCGAATGAAGAATCGCTACGGCAACATCATCGCCTGTAGGTACCCTCACACCAGAACCATTCTCCTGCTTGTGTCTCACAGCGGGCATGGTTGGGCCTTACTTAGTGATTTATGGCTCAAAGGGGCCCTGATCTTCATTTGTTGTCGTATATCTCTAAGTTATAGAGTTTGAATAGAGACCAGTCTCTATCACGTCATTGGTCAGTTCACTGACTGTCAGTTGTCTGTTCATCCTGCAAGGGCCACTGGTCCACAAAGATTTAAAGGAAACAAAAGTTTTATTAACTGAGTCCAAACACTGTGGCCCCTGACAGGTCAGGCCCCTTGCAGATGTTTTCTTTAGGCGTCTTTTTTAATGTATTCACTTTGATTTAACTGATTGAAATAAAATATGATTGTTTGAATGTCACACAAACACACTGTAATACACACATGCTTACACACACATTTCATGTAATTAAGAGGTTATTAATTAGTTAATAGATCTTTAATTCAGAGAAATTTAATTAGTGCTGATAATCGCCACGACAACCATCACAACTAATTGTGTGTGTGTGTTTGTGTTAGACGATCACTCTCGTGTGCGTCTGCAGCCTCAGGACGGAGACGGTGGCTCGGACTACATCAATGCAAACTATGTGGACGTGAGTAAAGATTGGTTACCTGTTTTTTATTTGTTTCTGTAAAATAATCAGAAAATCTGTCAAATTAAAAAGAAAAAAATACAGAGAAAGATATGAATAAATAGGAAAATAGACAAAATTTTAAAAAATATACGTTATTTTTCTTTATAACTAAAATAAAGTTAATTGGATTTAAATCTTAAACTGCTCAGGTAACCTGACCTCCAGGTTAAAGTTTCCACTAAAAACCAGGAAATCCTTCAGAAAACTTCAACTTTCAAAGCCAGGGTTTTATGTACAATATAAACTGTGTGAAATTCTGTTTTCTTTGTGACTGAATTACTTTTTTTATATTTATCTAATGTTTAATGTTTTTATGTATTCCTTTCTGTATCATTCAGACTTTAATCTGTTTTGTTTCCTTCAGGGCTATCACAGACCCAATCACTACATCGCGACACAAGGTGAGAAACTCTTCCACATGTTTCAGGTTCACACAGCCAGTGACCTTTGACCTTTGACAGCCAGTGACCTTAAACTGGTTCTGGACCAGAACATGAGTTTCCAACAGATCAGACCTTGGAAACTTTTTTTGGTTGATATCAGTTATAATTCTCTGCGAAAATAAAGTTAACAAATAATAAACAAGTATCTCTAAAGCATCATGGGAAATGTAGTTTAAAAACAAGCACTTTAACAGAGTCTGGAGGAGATCCTGCTGATCCATTACTAGCACATGCCTTAACCCACCCTAACCATTACTAGTAGATTCCTTAACCCACCCTAACCATTACTAGCACATGCCTTAACCCACCCTAACCATTACTAGTACATGCCTTAACCCACCCTAACCATTACTAGTAGATTCCTTAACTCTAACCCTAACCATTACTAGTACATGCCTTAACCCACCCTAACCAGAACTAGTAGATTCCTTAACTCACCCTAACCATTACTAGTAGATTCCTTAACTCTACCCCTAACCATTACTAGTACATGCCTTAACCCACCCTAACCATTACTAGTAGATTCCTTAACTCTACCCCTAATTATTACTAGTACATGCCTTAACCCACCCTAACTAGTACTAGTAGATTCCTTAACTCACCCTAACAATTACTAGTAGATTCCTTAACCCACCCTAACCATTACTAGTAGATTCCTTAACCCACCCTAACCATTACTAGTAGATTCCTTAACTCTAACTCTAACCATTACTAGTACATGCCTTAACCCATCCTAACCATTACTAGTAGATTCCTTAACCCACCCTAACCATTACTAGTAGATTCCTTAACTCTAACCCTAACCATTACTAGTAGATTCCTTACCCCCCTTACCATTACTAGTAGATTCCTTAACTCTAACCCTAACCATTACTAGTAGATTCCTTAACTCTAACCCTAACCATTACTAGTAGATTCCTTA